>NC_046966.1:5794462-5891962 GCF_009769545.1 Cyclopterus lumpus | reverse complement strand
TACAAAAAACACTGCATTAGAGTCAAGGAGGATGTGGGCAGATGTGGGCGGATGCTGCGCTATGATTGGACATTCTGCGTTCGAGGACGGGACTTTACTAAAGGGTCATAAACTGTGAGAAACATCCTACAAGTCCCACTTTAAACAGACAGTATAAACAAGCATAAGGACTTTTCCTCAAGGCCCTCATCTGACAAGATCCTCCCTGTAAGCTTCCGTTTCAGTTGTATTTCATTTTTTAATACGGCCTCCCGGAGCTCCACGATGAACCCAGTGAGGTCCCCGCACCCCAGATTGGGAACCGCTGCTCTATCATCGGGCATGCTCTTCGGTGCCAGGGTTGCATGGAGGCATGGCCACGAGAAGAAAAAAGAAAAAGAATGAGAGAAGGAGGAGGAGCAGGAGGAGCAGGAGGAGCAAGAGGTGAGGGGTTGCAGCTGACTTGCATGGGATGATGATGATGATGATGATGATGATGATACTGCTGCTGCTGCTGCTGCATAGGCTCCATCACTCCATCGCTCCATCCCTCCCTCTGAGAGAATGGGAAAAAACAAGGAGTGGTTATGTGATTCCCCACAAGCAGGAGGAGAAGCGCACAGGAGAGAAAGGACTAGCGGGGGAGGGAGGAGGAGGAGGAAGGGGGGGGGGGGGGCGTTTCCCCGCACAGCGTTGCCTATTCTCACACTTCATGGATACAATGTTTGGCATTATGGAGCGTATTCTTCGGGGGGAGCTGACATAAAGGTGGACGCGGCGGTAAGTTGAATATATATTTTCCCCCCGCTGCTATATTTACTCTGAAAAAGAGCGACAGTTTCACATGCGCGCGCCGTCGCTCGGGGTCCCATCACTTCACACCGTCCACCCCGATATTTAGACATATTCATATCCATCTAAGTGAGGACAACAGGACTTGTCGACTATGGGAGCGTGCGGCCCATGCGCGGCCCGGGGATTAACGCCCCAACAATTCCTTTTATGATTTGACAAGCAAACAGGTCGGTCCCATCAGCATCACTCCCAACTAAAGTTCCCGTGGAATCACTTGATGAGCATGTGCACCTGCTCGCGGCTCAACCAGCGGCGTGGCAGCACCTCTTTCTTTCTTTTTTTTCTTTCTTTCTTTTTTTTTCAGCCTGCTAAACGATAAAGACAAACGTGGTTTCGAATCTCCTCCACGCTCCCTGCAAAGGGTTAAAGATTCATCACGCTTGCCACTCCGGAACTGGGTTCTCCTTGTCAGTGGGAGCGGATGTATTTACAAACAAAGAAAGCTTGATATCCAAGCCTGTCACGTAGAAGACAGGTGCTTGGGCTATCTGCAATTGTACAGTGTGTGTGTGTGTGTGTGTGTGTGTGTGTGTGTGTGTGTGTGTGTGTCTGTGTGTGTGTGTGTGTGTGCGCGCGCGCGCGCGTGTGTGTGTGTGTGTGTGTGTGTGTTTATCTGGGCTAGTAGGAAAACCATAGTGTTTCTATTAAGTTTGTCACTGAAACTTTGGGTCTTATTCCGCCCTCCAGGCTGAATTCGTTGCCGTATGCCATTACTGAGTCATTTATTTGTATTCTTATTTTATTTGTGTCTGGGTAGTGACTGACTATTAGGCTCCAGTGTAGCCACAGTGACTGGAAAGATGTGCTGTTGCAGGCGTAAGCATAAACATCCCCATAACAGCGCCTTTAGTTCCAAGCAATTAAGAAGTAACGCAAAGCGGCAGCCCAGCAGCGTCCGTCTCCGTCTCCAGCCGTCTGAACCACCGGGTGCATTAAAGGGTTGATCAGTCTGTTGCGTCAGACATTAATATCCAGGCGCAGATGATTGTCTTTCATTAAGGCCCTCCGGCTGGAGCCGGTTCACTTTTCAATCAAGTCAACGTCCGGAAATGGATGTTCGTGTCCAAATGCTAACCAGATCTTTACGCCTGTGAAAATAAAGTTGGCATCCGGTCTTGCGCAGCTATTATTGGGCATCTGCACGGTAAGTTTACCTGCATTGAGAGGGTAACACGGGGGTCCTGGGCCCGTGCATTGGAAAGTGTGTTAATGGCAGCTTTAAATGCTTTTTAAATAAAACTATACGCTGAAGCCTGTCTTCGAGTTAGACAGAGGCATTCCAGAGGCAACAAAGTGTGTACCTTTACACCAGATCTCTGACACCTATGTGCATCTCTTCACAGCTCTTGGTGAGAACAGAAGACACGTCCACTTGAGTTGTCATCATCATCCACAGCCCCAGACATGGACAGTTGGAGAGAGAGAGAGAGAGAGAGAGAGAGAGAGAGAGAGAGAGAGAGAGAGCACTAGAGGAGTGTAGGTAATGAGGGAGACGAGTGTCAAGATCTTCCTCATGGACGTGAGTTTTTGGCACTTCCCTTACAGGAGACAGTGGATTAGGAGATGTAGACAGCGGTGTGAGTGAGACGAGAGGGATTGTCAGTGGCAGAGACTTTTTTTGGTGGTTTGATAGGTGAAGGGGGAGGGGGAGGGGGGGAAGCAGGGTTGAAATGGCGAAGGAAGGACAGGAAGTGAGGAGGAAAAAGAAATAAATATATACTCACAGAGAGAGAGAGAGAGAGAGAGAGAGAGAGAGAGAGAGAGAGAGAGAGAAAGAGAGAGACGAGAGAGAGAGAATCAAGTGTCATGCTAGTAAACTGGAGTTTTCCAATGGGGGAGCTGTCTGTGGTGCTGATTCCCCCCCCCCACCACCACCACACCACACCCCCTCTAGCCCCCTTTTCCAAACGACTCTCTCTGGTTCTCTCCTCCTTCGCTGTTGATTGACAACGACTGTGTCCCTAATTGGCAAGTGTGGATAAGGAAGAGTCAGGCTTATCCTCCATGGGACAGACCAAGGAAAAGAGAGGGGGGGGGGGGGGGGGGGGGCTTCCAACAATCGGTGCGAGAGGAGAGGAGAATAGAGGAAAAGAAGAAGAAGAGAAGAAGAAGAAGAAGAAGAAGAAGAAGAAGAGGGGGTGATGGAAACTGGAATGAAGGGAGGACATGAGTTGAGGAGGAGGGGCTGGAGGTGGAGGCTGAACATCTGTTTGGTAATCCGTCTCCCCCCCTCAGCGCGGTGTGACACACACTGACACCTATTTGATAATTGGTGAGCCGGCCCCTCTCCCTCGGCGCGCGGCTAAATGGTTGCTTGATGCCGGGGGGAGCAGAGGGACTGGCTGTCGGTGGTGCAATCTGTTTACGCGGTGCAGCTCAGGTGTGCAGTGCGTTCCCTGTGCGGCTGGAGCTTACAGTCTGGTATATTAAGTCCCAACAATGAGCTGCCATTCGAGGCGCGCGTGAACTGTGTATTATGTCCCCCTCGAGCACTGCCGCTGCATTGTTATCCAAGGATAAATAGCATCTCTTTTGTGCCTCTTCTCTATAGGTGCTGTCCTCAAAAGATGTGCCTGCACGCATAGACCTCCTCCCTCCGCCGCTGTCATCTCATTCAGACTGCAGGAGCTGAGGGTATGCAAACAGAAGAAGAACAACAACAAGAAAAGAAAAAGCAGGAGGAATGAACTCCCAGAGCTGGGAGGAGAGAGATGGAGAGACCTGGGCCTCTTTGCTCCGGTCTCGACCACGGGTATTCTTGGGTTGATAATACAGATGTGGATGTTATTGCTTGAGAATACGCGTAGTCGAGTGGAGGCTTTATCGTCTACGGTGGACCCAAAAGCAGAGCTCCGATCAGTAGGGTATGCCAAGGCATGAGCCCGGGCATGCACACACACATCAATGTAGCGCGTGACACAGACATGGGGTGGTTTTTAATGAAGCACCCAGAGGTGACTTTTTATGGGCTTATTCTGTTCAATCAGAAATAGAATGCAATCCGGTCTTTAGCCAACTCCAATCCAGCTTCTGCTTTAAATTGTATTATCCCCGTGCCGGGTTTATCAACCATGTCACTCTCTCCACCTGTGGAGGAAATGAGTTGGTTTCGCTGGCCAGGTTCAGCCCATCTCCTCCTCCTGGAGAGGCCTCGCACCGTGTCACTGAGCTAACCCTCCCCGGGCATTAGTTTCGGGGAGCTTAACACCAAAGTCCCCAGATTTAGACGTTAATTCCAAACCTTCTTGATTACATTACCCTTGTCAGTCAGTCGCGCATACAAGTGAGCTTATAATCTTATCAGCTGATGAGTGTCTCTCACAGCCCGTCACGCCCCTGCACCAGACATTTCCCCCTCATACTGAACGGAAACGTGCACAAAAAACAATAATAAATGTAATTGGCTACACGGACGCGAGCTGGACGCTGCATTGCAAAAAGTGCACAACCCCATCCCCACCCCACCGCGCGCTACACTCTCCTATTTGTGACTCCGCGGCTTGTGCTGGAAATGTGTGAGAGTGTGATGCCTGTAGCGGCAACAGGAGACAGTAACACATGAGGACATGTCAAGACTCGCACCCTCGGCTGACATCTCAGCATTCGGGCTCAGCTGACTAGCTGTCATTATGGAGACGCAGACGTGCACACACGCAGGCACGCACGCACACACACACGCACACACACACACACACACACGCACACACACACTTATACATTGCATGAGGGTTCACATGATGCCAGAGGTGAAATTATGGGATTGATGGATCTTATGAAAACAAGCATACAGACAAATTCCCCCGATATGTTTGAACACACACGCACGCACACACACACACAAGCACGCACACACACTCCGCAGCTGGGTTCACCGGGTCCAATGTGCCAGTGGGGAAATAAGGGATTGATTGATTGTACGGGTAACTATTTTTAGTCAGAGTGATGGATGTCTTTTATGTCTTTTATTGATCAAGTCGAGGTGTGAGCCGTTCTTGGACGTCAGGGGCGTGCTGATTAATCAAGTATAGCCATGGTGTTGGAATAAAATATCCCAGTTTACATATTTGGTGCATTAGCATTATTGCTAAAGTATTATAAATTAGAAAATCAACATTTCTTTGCAAATTCAGCAATATATTAGCATCCGTTTGCAAATGTGCCCGTGATGAATTGCACCCTTCTCCTCTTCTCATGCACCACTCCATGATTTCTTACTACTGCGTAAGCAAATCGCTTATTTATTAACACGGTGGGTAATTATAATTTATACAATTTTTTACACTGACGTTGTGTAAACTTGTTGATTTGGCAAAGCCGTTTCTGTGTGTGCGTGTATTTATGTGTGTGTGTGTGTGTGTGTGCGTGTGTGTGTGTGTATGTATGTGTGTGTCTGTGTGTGTGTGTGTGTGTGTGTGCGTGTCTGTGTGTGTGTGTATGTGTGTGTCTGTGTGTGTGTGTGTGTGTGCGTGTCTGTGTGTGTGTGTGTGTGTATGTGTGTGTCTGTGTGTGTGTGTGTGCGTGTCTGTGTGTGTGTGTGTGTGTGTGTGTGTGTATGTGTGTGTGTATGAGTGTGTGTGTGTTTGCTTGCTTCCAAGCAACAAAATGACTATTGTGAGCACAGCTCCAGGTGCCTAGCAACCGAAATCGCTCTGTTTCCCTGGCAACCGTTGCCTCGCACTCACTGTGTGGGTGATTGGCAGCCTTGACAACAGAGACGAGAGTGACACTTGACCTCGCGTGCTGAATGGGAGAGGAGAAAGCGGGCGCGAGGAGCGTGTGTGGGGGGGAGTGAGGGGGAGGGGACGCTCGCGGGAGACAGGCGAGAGCCTAAGTGATAATCATTCCCCGTTGCAATCCTCCTCCATGTTTCATAAGGCGTCGTCGATACCCCTCCAGATGCGGCCCATCGTCAAACGCAGCACACAGTGCAGCGCGCGCATGCACAAGGACACTCTCTACCTGGGTGGAGAGGGCCCTCCACATCTCATCTATTATCACTCAGCCCTGCGTGGTGCACGGCCCCTTGGCACTGTGTCTCCTTTCATTCGTGATCCGCCTCATCCAAAGCGGGGAGGACCGGAAGGACATGTGTCACGGTCACAGACGCCAACAGGAGATCAGAAGCCGTGCACTCGAGACGTTTCAATGGAACTGGCACTGCCATGGTGTATTTGACCCCTCTGAATTGAATGTGTGTGTGTGTGTGTGTGTGTGGTTCCCCCTTTCATTCCCTAGATTCACTAGCCGAGGGCATCTCATACGTTTTCTTAAAACCAAAAAGTCCCTTACTGACCCCACCTGTGAAACAGTACAAACTCAAATGAAATAAAAAACACTTTTGGAAGTCTCCGAGTGTGTTTTTACCTCATCCAACTTTTACTATAAATTGTTTCTTGTACTCAACACAAGGTACATTAAGCTGCTTATTATCTCAATACTGACACTTACTGACAAAAGTATTCGTGGATATGATTTTTTTTTTAATTCAACAGTTAATTGAAACCTCATTGTAATTCTGAGGTTGCCCCTCCATTTGTCACCAGTTGGTGGTGCTCAGTGCCACAGGATGTTTATGTCAATATCATTCCTCAGTCCTTTCCCATTCAACCATTAAAAAAAAGACTTGCATTCAACTAAATCAAGGTCAAACTATCTTAATCACAAAATGAACACAATAATTAAAATTGTGTCAGTAACAAATCCACTCTCATCGCGGGACTAAAACACAGTACATCAAGTTCATTATACAACAGAGTGAAAACCAATAGATGCGTACTGGTATCAAGTCTTATTTCTCCTTTATTTCCAAAATCACACTTATCAAGTGCATTACTTTTTATTTATTTATTAAAAAGCAGTCTACTTTTCAACACTATATGCTGTTGCATAGGAACAGTCAATATCAACATTTGATTTCAGGATAAGAATACACAATGACTTCCCGCTTCATAACAAAGATAACTTTATGTGATTCTTTTATTTGAACATGCAAGTCCAAAACATACAATGAAATGAAAAAAAATGATTGATTCAAGAACAAGTCAAAACCTTTGGCTTTAGCAGTAACGCGTTAATCCTACACATTCCTGTACCTCTAACCAGTGGCATGACATAATGTTGTGACCCAACTGTCTTCATGAGGATGAGGAGGACTGTGGACACCAGCAGTGACATCACACTTGAACTGTCAATGTGTGTATGATAAGAGAATGAGATCCACACAGGTCTCTTTATCTTAATGCTACCCAAAAAGATTTAACTCTCTATTGATCTCACATTAAAATGCCCAGATGGGAGCCCTTTCCAGGTCGTAACAAAAACAAAAAACATCTTATTTCAGCATTTAAGAATATCTAGAAGTTCAAAATAAAAGTAAGCAGAACATATTAATACTATTTAAAAATAGGATTTCAAAGACCCAAACCAAAAAACGAACAATATTGAAAATAGAAAAAAAAGAAGTTAAGTTCCCTTAAAGTCCTCTGAACAGCTTTTTGCTAATGAGCCGCCTCCTCAGTCTCCTCTTCAAGTTCCTGAAAGTCACCCAGCTCCATGGGGGCTACTGATTGGCTGTTTCACAGGCATCTATCCAATCACTGTACACGTCAACTGGCTCCGACAGATCTGAGGTGCAACTGGTTAAGAAAGTGAGTTGGTTGTTGTTGTTGTTGTTGTTGTTGTTGTTGTTTTCTTTGCTGAAGAGTATCAGGGTTTATATCTGTGGATATGAGCATAACTTTGCAGAGCAATACAGACATTAATATCTTGTGAAATAAGTGTGGAACTTCAGTCACATGACAACAGGTGGTTGTATGCGTATGCGTGTGTCTGTGTGTGTGTGTGTGTGTGTGTGTGCGCCAGGGGAGGAAGTCTACTAAGCCATGCTGAGCCCTTTGTAGGATCCAGGAAAAAATGCAAATATATTTTGTTTCCATATTACTTAGAATAAACATTCACACTCAAAGCTAATAAAATAATTGTATGTTATTGTTATAGGATAAAAACCAGATGGTTGTCACACTGCAGTTCTGTCATCATTGTGTTACAGTATAAGAAAGAGAAAGTGGCCATGTTATCTAAAACTAGTAGGGATACAGGTAATAGGGGTCTGGAACTCCTCCAAGCAGACTGTGCATGATACGATTCCAGTGTTTCTGCTTCTCTCCCTGTTGATGGAAAAATAAATAATAATAAAAAAAGTTTGGCATCGATCACCTCAGAAGCAAGGCGGGCGTTTGGTGCATTCCCAGTACATTTTGACGTCACATGACTTCTCGTGGTTGCAGAACGGACAGGTGAACTGAGAGTCCAGGTCTCCCGTCAGCTTCTTCTTCGGAGGGGGCTTTCTCTTTGACTTGCGGCGGCCCATCGTACACAAAGTGAGCCGAGTCTGTGTGAGAAAGAGACAAACCAGCAGCTTCAACAAGTAGAACATGTGCCACGGCGGAGCAGCACCAGAGACACAACCCCCTGCCCAAAAATGAGAGACAACTCTCGACTAGAAAACTTCTCCAGCTGTTGCTCCATATTGTTAGCAGGCTAACGTTAGCATGTTTGTTGTTGGTCTCCAGCAACATTACAACATAATCGCCTCGCGATAAAAAGGAGAGTTAAACGGCCACGACTCGGACAGCGTCTTTGGTTATGCCTCAAGGGACCATACCGAATAAACTTGATAACTTGATACATCACGATTGTTAAATGTTATCCAGTAAAGCTTAATCTTGTTTACCTTTGCTTTCTAGAAAATACACGTTGCGGTGAAGTGGAATAGTCTTCGTCAAAGACCCGGCGACTGGGTTTCCCGTTAGGTGATTGGAGGAGAGCATGCGCGTCACGGCCAGTCGTTGGCTCGCTGGCGTGTCAGTTATGTTGGCAAACGCCGACACCGGAAGTTAGCGTCCCACTGGTTCCCTTGACATGAAAAGCAATATAGACTTTTGCAGAAAGTAAACTCTGTGACAAACTCACGTGTATGAAACACAAACGTTCTGTTCAGCATGATAATATGTACAGAGGTTTACCACTTTTATGAATTTTGAAACGTGGAAAGTGAACGTAAAAAGTGAACGTTAGGCTATGAAGGAACTGGCTACAGTATGAGCGCGAGCGGACGAGTCAGCGTGATGACGTTTAGTAGTTTAATTTAGCCACTTGTTAGCAATCCCCTCTTTTAAGACACGTACACGCTTGACAAAATCACGAGATTAATTGTCGTGTTTTAATTCGTAGAACATTGTTCATTTAAATCTCACCAGCTGCTAACAACCACAGACGTCATTTCCCGCACCGAACTAAAAAACCATTAAAAAAGTAAATTGACGAGGGAACCGGAAGTGCCAAAATGCTAACTCGAGTCATAACCAAAACAGTGTCCTACACGGTACCCATTCCTGCAGCACTCTGCTCCCACGTGGTGGCGACATACGCCAACTCGCAGGTCTGGTGTGTTGTCTTAACATATACTCCAGTTAAATGATGTGACATGTGGAGCTCTGTACATGTTACGTTGTTAACCTCTTGGCAGTTAGCGTGCTTTATAATGGCGTTTGCGTCGTGGTGTGAATTCGCTGTCCCCAGTGTTTGGTGTTGATGTGGGATGATCACTTTTATCCATCACCATCACCTTGTAACCAGTGCCGTTGAAGAGGGAGAAAACATCAATCAACGTTACTGTACTTGAGTACAGTTTTGAGGTACTTTACTTGAGTATTTACATGTGATGAAATAACGCATAATGTCACAGCATTTATTCTGAAATCTGGCCACTCCAACTTTTTACTTCAGTTTTGTGTCCATTTTGACCACTTTGTGCAGAGAACACTTCCACCAAAGGAAATACAAAACTAAATCAGTTGTGTGCATGAATTAATTGATTTAATGTAATTATGTTCCTAATGAGTACATTTACTTTGATGCTTTCAGTACATCTCGCTGTCAATACCTCTGTACAATCTTGAATTATAGAACACTTGTAACCAAGTATTTATTTTTATGTTTTGTATTGCTAAATATGAGCAGAGTGCTTCTTCCACCACCAAGAAAGCAAACACCTCATTTTTTACTTTTCTAGGACAGGATGCAAAATATGAAAGAAAAAGACTAATAAGTTGTATGTGTATTATTACGTTCAACAGGTGAGTCATTTTTCAGACATGATTATGACAATTCATATAGGTTTCATCCAGAGTTCTAGATGTTCTGTATTTGCCAGAAGATTATTATAAAATAAGATTGTATTCATCATCGACTGATCTGCCGGTGAATGATTCATTAGTTCATTAAATATATCAATAATGACAGCATAACCATAATTTGCACTCTGACACAACCCCAAAAAACATTTAATAATCGGATGTAAAGATGAGAAAGTTTGCATTGTCCCTTAAATCCCTTGTGTGTGTCCCTTAAACGTGTATCCTGTTTTGCAGCAAATGTCGGCGATGTGGACGGCGAAGGTGCTCGGCCTGGCCGTGGTGGCTCTCCCTCTCGGCGTGGAGCTGCTCCTCCTGCTCCTCCGTCGCCTCAGGCCCGCGAGGACCCTCAACGAGGTCCTCTTCTTTCCCTCTGAGCTCGCCTGCGTTGAGCACATCTTCACCTCCCTGTCGCCCCGGTGAGAGAAACCTAATCGCTGCACCGAGTAAAAAGCGGCTCTATGTGATTTATTCTGTATCGGTGTCAAGTGTGTTGTAAGAAAAACACACTAATGCAAAGAAATTCAGAGCCCCGAGATGCTCTCGGGAAGTGGATTTTAGTCAGTGCAATTACCATTTCTCATCCCGCTTGTTTCTTTCTTTTTTTCCACATAAAATAATAGCTTGAAACACAAAGTATGAACCACTGGGTCTATTTGCATTTCTGCCGGCTTGAAAACTGGATTATTTTTGCTAAATAGAGTTATCGTAACACAACAGTTGGTTTCCTCACTTTCATATTCATATTCAAGTGCAATATATAGAGAGAGAGATTAAAAAAAAGCATGCAGAATATTTAGTTCACTGCAGACGATGTGACAATAGGCGCGAGTCTTATTTTCTCTGGTTTCCGTCTGGCCTCCAGGTCCTGTCTCTGCCCGCTGCCCCACAGCGTGGAGACCTCTCTGTCCCGTCTTCTCCGCCGCGTCCTGTCCGCCGCCTCCTCTCTGGACCTGTGTGTCTTCGCCTTCTCCAACATGAACCTGAGCAGGGCCGTGCTGGCGCTGCACGCCCGGGGCGTCGTTGTCCGAATCCTCAGCGACAGGGACTACGTCGCCATTACTGGCTCCCAGATAGGGGTCCTCCGCAGGGCCGGTAAGGGAAACAAATGTGATGTTTTTTTTGTTGTTTTTTTCAAAGTAATCATTGCGAAGTATGTAAACTGTGTGACTTTAACAATCACTGTGATGATGCACCTCGACAATTTCAAAAAACAGCAGACCAGGGAGTCATTTCTTAGCCCTCCTAGAGATAAAAGTCACACTAAACCTCAATGGGGTCGTAATTATGGACACAATTCTCCTGAAATACGGGAAGGATGACTCTGGTTTCATTCAATAACGGGTTCCTCCGTCTGTGTTCCCGGACTATCGCTGTCATGTGGAGGGATGATGGGAATCATCTGGGTAAACGGAGGTTTCCACTACGAGCCTTCCTATGAGTCGGAGTAAATCGCTCTCTGAAAGTGTCGCACTGTCCCTCTTCCCCTCTCGGCCCTCTGCATTTAATACATTGTATGTTGTTAAGTAAGAATTAAGTAAGTAAGAATTTGGCAAACGGGCAGCAAATTTCATTAGGCAAAGTGTGTGTGTGTGTGTGTGCACGTACTGCAAACCTCGTGAGAGACACTTTGGGACGGGGGACAATCCATTCCTGTTTTCATACTGAATCTTGTTTTTTCTGCAGAAACCTTTTTCTTTTCTTTCTTTTTTTTTTATCCTCAAATAACTGTAGGTGACGATTTCGCTGAGAAGGGGGGAACGTTCACTGAGGCAGGGTCCTCTTTCCCGTCATTTCGGAAAGATTCCCCAAAAAAGCCAACAGGGGCATCTCACGCAGAGCGATCAGGGGGTCAAGTGGAAACGTTTGCAAGAGAAGTGGACAGTTTAAAAACCTTCGAGAGAATCTGCACGTCTAATCTCTCTGAGTTTTGTCTGCAGTCGAATGTAAAAAGGACTCGTGTGACACAAACCGGAATCAAAAACCCAAAAGTAATTTACAGTACACAACTGATTAGAAAAGCATTTTGTGTTCAACTCATATTCCGTATAACCTGTATTATGGTTTTGGACTCCCTGTATAATCACTTGGTTTATGTGAAATAGATACTGCATTTGTTTGGTAAGCACATTTGTAGTTGCAACAACAATATAAGATTCCCATATTTTGGGATCTTCAAAAGCTGATAGCATGAAATTAGTGAGTCATCATAATAAACATATGTAAGAATCAGCCCTGGGTTAAAGCCCGGGTTTTCCCGGTGATGTCCTCGGCTAAAGTCTGGATAAGAGAAGGAGACGAGCGTCTCGTGGTTTTAATGGCGAGGATGAACCCTCTGCCCCCCCCCCCCCCCCCCCCCCCCCCCCCAGGGATCTGCGTGCGCTGCGACGCCACCTCCGTCCACATGCATCACAAGTTCGCGCTGGTGGACGGCCGGCGGCTCATCACCGGCTCCCTTAACTGGACGCTGACGGCGGTGCAGAGCAACACAGAGAACGTCGTGGTCACCGAGGAGCCGGACCTGGTGCGACCCTTCGCCGAGGAGTTCCACAGGTTGTGGGAGCGCAACGACCCGGCCAGGTGCCTCCGCCGCCGCAAGTGACCCAAAAATGGTAGGAGGTACGCATGTTCGGTCTGGCCAGGCAGCCAGGCCCTAAAAAAAACATCATAAGAATGTTATCTTGTGATCTTTAGAGGACCAAAAGTGACAATGATGATGGGAAGTTTCATGGCAAGTTTTGTTTTAAATCAGAAGAGTCGTCTTAATTTACCAGACAGAATCAGTTCCAGTTTCAATTCCTGTTTGATTTAACTTCGTTTGGCACAGATCTAACATGTTTTTTTTATTCAAGTTTATATTTTGTTTATATTGTGTCACGGGTTGACATTCATTCTAGTTGCATTTTTTAAAAAGTTCTACCCTAACATGATAAAATGTATCTTATTTCTTCATGGTCATAATGTAATACATATATTACATAATAGTGTATCTCCCTTAGTACTATAGGGATTATCTAGCTAGTTAGGAATGTGAGTTTAACACACAACAAATAATCATCCACAGCTCTCCCAGTGTGTGACTCTGCTCTAAATACATCCCGTGTAATGTTTCAGGCATGCTGCTGTCGATCACCAACAATAAAAAAACCTTTTTCACGCTGCAGTTGTGTCAGGTCTGTTGCATCAGTGCCCCGCAGCAGCAGTTTTCAATCTCTCTCTCTCTCTCTCTCTCTCTCTCCCTCTCTCTCTCTCTTCCCCCCCCCCCCCCCCCCCCCCCCTCCCCCTCCACCACTCATGATTTGCAGTGAATCAGGCGTTACAGCACAGCAACTTGCTGCTATTGTCAAAGCCTAACAATATACCAACTGTTGAGGTTCGCAAAGGAAAGGGCACGCTTAATGTGCCAGGGTGCACGAGTCCTCTGGCGCGCGCCCAGTCGGGATGACGCGCGTGGATCAGGGTTCAGTCGAGACTTGTTCTGTGTCAGCACCTCGAAGTGCAGCTCTGCAACGGGAATGTTGCCCGTCACGAACCTGCTGCTGTGTTTTATCCTCGCTGTAAATGTGATGAATTCAACTGGGAGTCATGAGTCGTTGATGCGTTATAGCGCGTAATGCCTGCGCCATTCAACGCACAACATTTCTTTCCAGCAGGGCCGCAAGAAGTTTACCGTCCAAACGGCATCAGCCGCAACACAATAATGCCGGAAGTGTGGTGATATTCCTTCAAATTAAAAAAGTTTGCTAGGACAAACGCTCGTGCAAAATTATTATTTTGAAACAATTTATGAATTGTTTAGATCATTTGTTTACTCCACATTGCCTAACATCTATTTAAATAGAAAGAATTGCTACAGGTTTATATTATTCTGACTTTTATTCTGACTTCTATTCTTGCACAAATGGTCGGTTAAAACCAGCCATTTGAAAATGCCATCATGGAGCACTTATCACTCATTAGTAATCAATGTAAACCCTTTGTATGAATGTATGAACACTTGACACAGAGGAGGATAGATAGATAGATAGATAGATAGATAGATAGATAGATACTTTATTCATCCCCAGGGGGAAATTTGGTTGTAGCAGCAGCAAGCAAGGTTACAGAGTAAACATAAAATATATTAAATATTAAGTATGACAAAATACACAATATATACAATACAATAAAAGAGCAGAGCAGAACATATTACATTTAAGAAGAATTAAATAATAAAGACAATGAAACAAAGTGTGTATATAGTGAAAGCGGTACACGGTTTATTGATGTTCAATTTGAGGAGGATCTGACGAGAGGCGATTTGTTATAAGAAGTACAGAGCACAGGCCTCAACTGACTGGTAGAACATCTCCAACATCTTGCTGCATACATTGAAAAATCAAAGTTTCTTCAAGAAAAAGAGTCGACTCATCCCCTCCACCATCTTCACATCCTCCTCCACCATGTCAACATCCTCCTCCACCATGTCAACATCCACCATGTCAACATCCTCCTCCACCTTGTCCACTTCCTCCTCCACCATGTCAACATCCTCCTCCACCATGTCAACATCCACCATGTCAACATCCTCCTCCTCCATGTCCACTTCCTCCTCCACCATGTCAACATCCACCATGTCAACATCCTCCTCCACCATGTCCACTTCCTCCTCCACCATGTCCACTTCCTCCTCTACCATGTCAACATCCTCCTCCACCATGTCAACATCCACCATGTCAACATCCTCCTCCACCATGTCAACATCCACCATGTCAACATCCTCCTCCTCCATGTCCACATCCTCCTCCACCATGTCCACTTCCTCCTCCACCATGTCAACATCCTCCTCCACCATGTCAACATCCACCATGTCAACATCCTCCTCCTCCATGTCCACATCCTCTCCCAGAACTCTCAGTGGTTGTGGAGCCGTCCACCACCATCTCTCTGGTCTTGGCCACGTTCAGAAGCAGGTGATTTCTACCGGCCCGCTCCACAAAGTCAATCCGCTACTGCCCTGTACTCCTCCTGTCAATCCTTAATACACCCGACCACTGCAGAGTCATCAGAGAACTTCTGCAGATGACCCCGAGTTGTACTGGAAGTCACTGGTGAACAGGAACAGAACAGTTCCCTGTGGGGCTCCAACATCACTGACCACCATCACAGACAGCACACGGCCCAGTCGGACATACTGTGGTCAACCTGTGAGGTAGTCAGTGATCCAGGAGACGGTGGACGCGTTGACCCCCACCACCCGCAGCTTCTCAATCAGCAGCAGTGGTTGGAGTCAAAGAAAGTCAAAGAAAGTGATTCTCACAGAGCCACCGGTTCCATCCAGGTGGACTGAGCTCGCTGCAGCAGGTATTGAAAAGTGATGAAAAGTAACAGCCGCCATATATAGTCTATGTAGTACCGAATATTGCACAAAACAAACTAAAACAATGACAGGGCACGTTTGCCCCCAAGTTCCTGTCACAGAACTTGCAAAACGTTAAGAGAGAGAAGTGTAGCGGTTTTATTTTGACAGTCTCTACCGGAAGCTCCGTTGATGTAACCAGGGCTGACTTGACTGTGGCTTAACGGTGGGTGTCCCAGTGACGGGCGCACGCACACAGCCTGGAGATCCCGGAGCGGCAGCGCGCACCCATCGGCTTTCAGGGGAGAGGTGAGACGGACGGAGGAGACGGACCCGCAAACGACGAAACCAAAGGCGAGTTTAACGTGCACGCGGCAGTCCAGCAACGGCAGAGGGCTCGTTCTCACTGCCACGAGCGTGCAGTTCGGCTACCGTATGGTGAGGCACTTTAGGCAAATGAGGCTAACTGTCACCGTAACTTCACGTGCGTCTCGGGGAACCTTTTGGTCTTTTGAGTTTGCGTTACATTCGAAATAATTAGATCAATTCCAAGTGTCAACAAGTGCGTGACCCCACGCATCCTGGTCTTGCGAAGTGCACACACACACACACACACACACACACACACACACACACACACAGACACGCGCACACACACAGACACACACAGACAGGCACATATATTTCCATGAACTGCTTCAGCCCAAATGTCAACATAGAGACGAGATTACCCTGTTTTCCTGCTCTAGAGTCAAAGCATCATTGTACAACACAGACACACACAGACACACACACACATATATACACACACATATACACACACCCTTCACACTGTGAAGCGTGGGCTATCAGAGTTTTGCTGAGTGTGGACAGCAGCATACCGCCAAGTCCCCTCTTTATGGTCTTGGAAGTGGTTATGCTGAGCTGGTCTCCAGAGAGATCTCGGCAATCAGATGGCAGTCTGCCTCTCGGAAAGAGGAGGAGGAGGAGGAGCAGGAGGAGGAGGAGGATGAATGCATGGACAGGTCAGCCATCCTCCTTATGATGCAGAAAGATGGGAGGAAGGAGAGCGTGCAGTGGGTGAGAGGTGGATGGATGATGACAGCAGGGATGCATAGATGGATGAAAACGAGAGAGGGAGGGTCGATGGATGGTCAGATGGATGATGGATGAGAGATGAGATGCATATGGAGGAGAGGAGAGTCTATTGCCCCCCTCCCTCTTCTCTTCTCACCCAACGCGAGGCCGCGCTGACGGGTGGACGGAGAGAGAAGAGGAACAGTGGAAGGATCTCGCCCTGGTTGGGATTCATAGCACAGGCTTTCTTTTCTTTTTTTTAAAACAACGCCTCCATCATCAGCATCTGCCCAGCTGAGCGAATTAATTTCAGGCAAGTGAGTGTGAATCCTCAAATAGCTGAGATTCCTCTCTCTGACATTCAAACACACAATGTTAATTGTTCTCACTCACTTCAGCGGTTCATCAGCTGAGCACATAGTTGACATACTTGCTGCATGTTGCAGATAGTTCTATAATATAAAGGAGATCCTGGACTGCAGTAGTGCCATGTCTGTTTTCCTCACATTCACTTTCCCCTCCACAATAATCTCTGTTAAGCTCGTTTTATATGCTTCTTATTCTCCGTTTGGGCTGCAACCAAAGACTCTGTCATTATCAGTTGAGCCGCAGTTTGTTTTCTTGGTTAACTGATTGATTATTTTTGTCCGCGAAGTATCCGAATCCAGTGGAGAAATGGCCATCCCAGTCTCCAAAAGCTCGAGTTCACGTCATGAAAAATGCAAAGATATTTAATTAACAGTCTCATAGACAAAATAACTTATTTACATAATAAAAAAGATAATAAAGAGAAATAAACAACCCAATATTTGCATATTATCTGACTGTTTTTTTACTTAAATAGTCAACTAATAATAATTTAAAAAAACAATACTGGAAGAAAGGGGCTATATAGTCATTAATCCTGTTTAGGAATTGACTTGAATAAACCTGTAATTACATCTTTGTATGTTGGGATATTGTATTGTTCCTGCACACACTACTAAAGTCTCCTCTTTCTATGCTGTTGTACGTTTGATTAACGATTATTTTCATTATTAGTTGATTATTTTTTGCTGTTTAGTGAGAGAGCCCAAAGCGACGTCATGAAATGTCTCGTTGTGTTTCGCCAACAGTCCAAAAACAAAAGACATTCAATTTACAACGACGTCTAACTGAGAAAAGCAGCCAATCAAATGAATCATCACCGAGTCCTGTTTTAAAGCACAGGTTCCACACTCACTGTTTTCATGATTGAGTTCCCCCCGGCCGGCCCATGAGGTCGGGAGTGTGACGGACCGTTCTTCTCCTCTCGTCCCGCCTGCTTTAGATGGCTCTAGCCAGAGATCCAGAGGTCGGCCTGGAGCAGAGAGACTGCGCAGACCAAAGCTTTGACTACATGTTCAAGCTACTGATCATCGGCAACAGCAGCGTGGGGAAGACCTCCTTCCTGGTCCGCTTCGCAGACGCTTCCTTCACCTCGACCTTCGTCAGCACGGTGGGCATCGACTTCAAGGTCAAGACCATCCACAGGAGCGACAAGCGGTTCAAGCTTCAGATCTGGGTTCGTTGGAGAAACTCTTCTTTTTTTTGTCATCGTTTTTGTCATTTAAAAAAAAAAAAAAAAGAAAAGAAAGAAAGAGTGGTTTGTACTGTTTAGCTTGGCGACTTATCCTGGCACAAAAAAAGAATCCCAAAGCTAATTAAAAATCGCTCACTCTCCTTCACCTCCCTGCTTCCAAACTGTTTACCGTCACTCGCACATGGTGTGGTTTCTCCTCGGCAGCAGGAAGAAAGTAGAAGTCTGGCAGATAAGGCCAGAACAAACGGATAGATGTTTGCTCTGTGCAGCGGCAGGGATGTGAAAAGCTGGCCGACTGCGTTTCAGTCCTACCAGATTTAAACTCTCTCTATTAATTTGGCACAAAAAAAGTTTTTTAGCAGTCTGATATTATGGATGGGCGGTTATTTAGTTTTAATGGCAGACTGCCCGGACACATTCAAAAGAGTCACCTGGTTTGGCTCTCGTTTGTGTACCTTCAAGACACCGTCAGCAGATAGCTCGTGGCTAGCTCTATTGAACCAAAGTATTATACCTGCAAACAGACTCTTTCAGGATTAGGAATAATAACTAGGACTAATATTTTTGCATCAAAAATGTTAGTGGTTGCAAGTCTTTACTGGGTATTGGACTATGTTTATGTCCCTACATACATTTTCTAGAATAATAATAGAAGAATTGTCCCAAAAGAATTCTCCATTTAAACCTAGATTAATGTACAATTAGCCACCTTTCCTTTTCATTACTAGGAAGAACATTTTTTATATATGTATTATTTTATATAAATGTGTAGAGTCATTTTCTCATAGACTTCTATAGAGTCTCCCCCTGCTGGCCCTTAGAGAGAATGCAAGTTTAAGGCACTTAAGCATTGGCTTCACTTTGTCCCTGAGGCTGCTGGCTGGTAATGAAGCAAAATAATCATTATTTTCCTCAATGCTACCCAAGTATTGTGTATATAAGACAGCAGGGCATCACAATCATTGAGGGTAAAGTAAAGAACCAAGAGTTTCTTCGTTGGCCACCTCTCAATAGAAACAAAACTTGAGAAGTAATGCTAATTGAGTAAGTTTAACCGGATAAAGAGTCTAGTTCACCCACAGCAGAGGTGTCCGTTTAGAAAGCGCTCATCATTAAGGTCTAAAGAGCTCCCCGAGAGAATGCGCAGGAAGCTATTTCACTTCCCACAGTACATTAAGAAATATATATTAAAAAAGATATACTGTACACAGCAAATAGGCTTCACTGTATCAGCAACAGTCAGCATAAAACACTGCAGTCTCTTTAATGCCAGAGCTGTAATCTACTTAAGGTAATTATCTGGGGTTGAGAGGTCCTAAAATACAGCTCCGAGCGATGGCGGAGAGACTCGCGCTTGCGAAAGGCGTTGTTGCGCAACATGGGCTGTTTATCCTCCCCCGCGTTCCCTCGCTCGCCCTCCTACACGCCGCTGCCTGTCACGGATGTGGAGTAAACTCATTCCTCACGCTCCGCAGCTAATGACAGTTGATGTTGAACATCGTCCCCAGACAGCGGGGTTTCATGAAAGATGCATGGGTTGAATGTGCTCACCGCGCAGACTGACACCCAGATCTATTGCTGGAGGTAGTCGGGAGGCGAGGCGAGGCCTCAAGCCCGCGCCGCTTCATCCAGCGCTCAAAACAGTTCCAGGCACAGTCAAGAAGCACATCCTGGTGTGTTTACAGGGCGTGGTGCCGTCAACGCATGCCGGGAGGGATGTTAGCTTCTGTTCCACCAGAGTTATTGATTCACTGAGTTAACCCGCTCCTTCCCCTGGTCCTCTGAGGGCAGGGGGGGGTCAACAAAAGGACGCAGGCGTTCTCAGGCGTGTCTTGTGTTCACAGGACACAGCGGGGCAGGAGCGCTACCGGACCATCACCACGGCGTACTACCGAGGGGCCATGGGGTTCCTGCTGATGTACGACATCACCAGCCAGGAGTCGTTCTGCGCCGTACAGGACTGGTGGGTGGAGCCGTCACGAGTGGGGAAGTGCTGATGTCGGCCGTTATATTTTAAATTATACGTTTCTACGGTGAATAGAAAACTAGGACATATAAGGTGTGGGGGTTGTCCCCCCAAGATGCAATTTCACATCATTTGGGACCATTATTATTATAATGCCACTATAGATAAGGCCCTTAACGCTTAAGTACGAAACTAAACTATCATTGAATATTTATTTTATTATTTACACTTATCGCAGCCGTCATATGAACATTTAATTCTTCCGGCAATGTTTGCCCTGTAAAGCAAGAGATTTATTTACAATTCTTCAAGAGAGTTATGACGAACAATTCACCAAAGTAAAGTTATGTGTTTTCACATGACATTTGATATATGATAACCCGCAGCTCTAAATCCATACATGTACAGATAGTTCTTCATCTTTAAACAGTGGTGGAGGAAGTAGTATGCTTACCTTTTTCTTGAGTAAAAGAACTCTAAAAATAAAAGTGCCAAGTGTTATGTTGCTATATACATCATATTACTGGAACATTATTACTGATGCATTAATCTGCATTTTAATTGTCACAGCTTTTTGATTTTGTAGTACTTGTAAGTTTTGTATGTAAAATCCTAATCTCAGACAGAAGTCGTAAAATAAAGTGCAATATTTTCCTCAAAAGATGCATTAAAGAAGAAGTATAATGTTGCATGAAATTGAAATACTCAGGGGAAGTAGCTCTGGAGTAAATGTCCTCTGTTGTTTCCACCACTGGCTGCAGGTAAATGCAGTAAAGTGTATTCATTGTGTGAAAACGTTGTGTTGCCGTTTCCCAGGGCAACCCAGATCAAGACGTACTCGTGGGGCAACGCTCAAGTAGTGCTGGTAGGCAATAAGGTGGACTTGGAAGAAGACAGGAAGGTCCCCACTGAAGATGCCCAAAGACTGGCTACAGAGCTCGGTTGGCACAAGAACACACACACACACACACACACACACACACACGTGCGTTTAACACACCCCAGCAACCAAGCTCTGCCTCTCCTCTCCGCAGGCTTTCAGTTCTTCGAGGCCAGCGCCAAGGACAACGTCAACGTGAAGCAGGTGTTCGACAAGCTGGTGGACGTCATCTGCGAGAGGATGAACGATAGCGTCAACGGCGACGCCAGTCCGTCAGCCAATCACAACGAGGCCAGCCTGATGGAGACGCCCCGCAGCGGCGCAGGCGGCTGCACATGCTGATGGCTGTGAATTCACAGGAAGCTGGTTTCACACACAGATTAATTTTTTTTTAAACGAACATTATAGATGTACTTATTCATGTTACTGCACTACTGCAATCATTAATGGGTGCTAGGCTTCTTTTGTTTCCTTGTTTTTTCATTTGATCTTTTCCCAACTTGGTGACGACTCCAGCTTCGTTGTCATAGGAACGTGACTGTTACACTGAGATGCCAAAGAGCTGCACTGAGAGCAGCTGTGCCTTTTCTTTCTCAGCCATCACCTCTGCTTCATTAGTTCTTTATTAGTAGACAAACCTGTTGCAGGTGATGTGACTGAAGGGCACGAGCCATTGTGTCATGGCGCCCCCTTGTGGCTGCTGCATGTAAATGCATCACTGTGACTCCATACCGCGTACACACACTGTGTGTCCTGTGAACTTGTCCAGCTGAGGAAGAAGGAAGTTGAAACATACCTGAAGGGTGCTGTTAGATGACAGCCCTCTGTGCCCGGACCAGTCCTGTTATTACTATTTTGGAGGGATATTCTCATTGGGTTTTAATGTTGTATTGTTCTTCTTGTACTTTTAATGGTTAATGGTCATTCAATATTTCCTTTGCCAGGTTTATTGTGTCTCTCTATACGTGTGGATTAAAAGATGTGGATCAATACAATACGTCATGTTGTGGTTATTTTTCTGAATTAAACAACGCTTCTAAATCATAGGAAGAACTGCACGTTTCTGAGAAATTAGTCACTTTAACATGAAATGAGTCAACTCAAATTCCCCAAAAGTGTTTTATTTTCATTTATTAGCAAATTAATTTGTATTATATAAATAAATAAATACATTTGAGCTTTGTGTTGAGTTTAATAAATAATATATAAACATTAATATTATATATTTACAGGTTCCTGGTCATGAAAGATTCTTTTCTATTTTTGAAGGGACTTTGGTCACCAGGAACTCTCCCCCCCCCCCCCTCCCTTTTATTCTGTCCATGTGACTGTGACTGTGACTGTGACTGTGACTGTGTGTGTGTGTGTGTGTGTGTGTGTGTGTGTGTGTGTGTGTGTGTGTGTGTGTGTGTGTGTGGCCTGTGAAAACATAAAGGGGCATGTGAAAGCCTTGTCAAGCAGACACTCCTGATTGATCGGACCTCAGCGCACAGACAGACAGAGCTGCACAGGTAAGAGCTTCATGCTTTTTCATACTTTTAATTAATTATAAGATCAACAAAAGCCTTTTTCTTTTTCACACAAACCTATACCTAAACAACTTTTTGGGGAATTAACGTACGACATGATCCAGTATGTTTTTGCCAAAGAGAACGTTTCCAGCTATTTAAGTAATAGAACTAAGAGATGATGAATGACAAATGCTTTGAATGAGATCATTTTATAAGATAATAAATGTTTTTTGAGTAGTTGTCTTAATTGAATGGGTTTACTTGTAATATATGACAACGTATTATACCAACAAACTAGTCCACCCAAGAATCGTCCAACTCGTTTCTCTTTAATAGTATATAAATAAAACAAAACACCACGTTTCAAATAACAGAGCTGATGTAGGAAACTTTAAATGTTTTCTGACTTTTCAAGTTGTGTTAAAACCTGGTCTCCGTTAAACTCATCCAAACAACATATGATTTTGCTGGTGATATAAAAGTCTTTTATGGCCTCACGGAAACGATTTGTTCCTACTGAATGTTACAGCCAAAGCTGCAATAAGGAAGATAAAAGAATCAGGATCTATAAAACTGAGCTCATATCTCTGAGAACAGACGGATCTAAAGTTATGCAAAGTTTGGCGACAAGGGTGTGTGTTTTATATAGCTTTTCCTTTTTTACCTAATCATTAACTCATCGGAGGACATTTGAATAATTGCGACCACAACACTTTCATGACTGTCTGTACTGTCTGTGCCACCTTTTTAAACACCTGTTTCATGACTGTTATGGCATTCTCCATTTCAACTTGTGAACACATTTTGTAGAAAAGACACTTTTACTAGCCGCTGATGTATGTAGGGGGTATCATTTGACGGTTTCAGCGCCACAGTATACTATAAAACTGCTCATACAGTTTTACAATGAAAAGCACAAACGTAAAGAGCTGGAGGAAGTGAGTTGTCTGCCTCTGAACCAGATGGAGACTGAAACGTATCGTGTGACTTGAATGTGTGCAACATAACATTTGATTTTACAAACTATTAAGCATGGATATGAACGAGTAACTTGTCTCACACATCAACCGAAACCCCCGGGATTACATCAGCAGGACAAACTTGCCATTTTTAAAGGAGATTAAGACCCCTTGTGTTTTCCTGCCAGTTACTTTGGTTAATGTATAACCAAAACAATTGCAGTTTGACCCACATTAGCACTCACTTGTGTTGTAATCCATCCCCATACCATTGATTATCCTAGAGGTCAAATGCAAAGTTGTGCAGTTAACCAAAATCTGCTAAGAGATAAATAAGGAAGTGTGACCGATTACTATAATTTAGGTCAGTTTAACAAACCTTTTTCTTCTCTTTTTTATTTAAGTGTGGACAAAAAGAAGAACGAAAAAACAAACTCCAAGATGTGTTGCTCCGGTTTTCTCAAAATCATGATGTTCATCTTCAATGGTGGCATCTTTGTAAGTTGCAAAAAAACGTTACTACTTCTTTTCGACTTCTGTTGCCCAGTTCTTTTTCATGTAGGCCAGGTCCCAGAATTAAACAGACAAGAGAGCACTGGAGAGCTATTCCCTTTGGCTTTGTATTAAATTCTCCTTTACAGCTAAATAATACGTCAGCTGTGTACTTCCTATATACAGTGATAGCTGGAAGGAATGGTTTGACATTTTTGGGGAAAACACGAGAGTTGTACGACAAGATTGATAGCACTCTCGTGTCTGTAAGATAAAGATGAGGCCACTGTCAGGCGACAGTTAGCTTAGCTTAGCATTAAAGAAGAGTGTTCTGCCTCGTCCTTCCCTACTGTGCTATGACTGGCTTATAATTTGCAGATAGCAACGTGCTTTCCTGACTGATAAGACAGACCCATATTTAGCGGCTAGCTCGCTAACCAGCTAGCTTTTTAGATCCACCGTGCTTTCATGCTAAACTTGTCACTCATAGAGTGAAAGCAGTGTGCTTTCTGACGCTGCGGCAAAGTGGATGAAGCATTACGTTGTTTAAGTTGACTGATTTAGGGCTGGCTAGTTAGCGAGCTATCTTGCTAATTCCACTTTCATGCTACACTGGTTTCAAAAACTGAGCACACATGGGAGATGTTTTCTTCTGCCAGAAATCACCTTTGGCATAAAAAAAATTCCTTTTCAGCATGTCTGCTCTTCGTGTTTTATAACACTTTACCATTATTGCCACATCTCTACTTTATTCTTTCTCTCCATTCTTTCCCTACTCAACACATAGTTGGCAGGTGCAGGCATCCTGGGTGTGGGAGTGTGGGTGAAGGTGGACAGTGGTTCTCTGCTGGTTTTACTGGATAATGTGGAGGGCACGTCTGAGTTCTCCCAGTTGGTCAACGTCGCCTACGTGCTCATCGGAGTGGGCGCCGTGCGGCTGGTCATTGGCTTCCTGGGCTGCTGCGGAGCTGTCAGGGAGAGCAGGTGTATGCTGCTGACGGTGAGCGATGTTGGATAGATCAATTGCACTCGATAGGACTGAAGGAACATATAACAAAATTTGAATAAATAAAAAGCATATCTTTTTGGCGTTTTTTTTTAGAAATATTGCCACAACCTTTCAGATATTTTTAGCTACTTAAAACATAAAGGACCACTATATACAATGAAATAATCTGATTTAATAAAGTAACATTTAATTGATGTCTTACTTGTGGTAGTATGAGGTATGTTTGAAATGACATAAACCTTGTTTTCTTTCTTGTATTAGAATTGGAGAGAGTAAAGAATTGCAATTGAATTGCAATTGAAATATATCTGAGATTATTTGGATATAAAATGTGAATTCTGGAACTGTAAATGTTTATTGTGTTTTTATGGTTATTTTCACTAGAAAAATCTAGCAGATTGCCTACTCATTTGTTCCTGGTATGAATGTGATACATATTTGAGTATGCAGCTTTAGGTTTGTTTCTTTCTACGGAGGTTGCTTAAATGCTCTTCGTCCAGGCCTGTTTCTCACTCTGTTGGTGAGGTTTTATGGATACACACGATGCTGGCTTACAGTGAAGGTTTTACAGTTGAATTTATCATTCTCTCAACCATCCAGTTCTTCAGCATTGTGCTGATCATCTTCCTCATCGAGGTAGCGGGAGCTGTGGTGCTGCTCGTCTTCCAGGATGTGGTAAGTCAAAAACAGGATCCACTTGGCAATAATTGTCATTTGGTCAGATTTAGTTTATAAAACCCTTGAAGAGCGTTGCAAATAAACAATGGTGTCCTTCACAGGCTGAGCAGCTTCTTGACCATGTGGAGGATCAAGTTAAAACGAGCATTAAAGACAACTATGGAAGCAATGAGAAGTTCACCAGTATCTGGAACGCCACCATGGAGGAGGTACGCATTTTTTATTTGAAGTTTTAAGTGAAGTAAAGTCCTGATTACGGTTGATGCAACTTTTGAGACAAAAGTAGAGGCTCTTTTATCACATACCTCAGCCAACACAGGTATTTGATTACTTGAATATTTTCTGTTGATTTGCAGTAAAGGCACACTTTGTTCCAGTGAAAAGAGTAATGACCAAAGAAACTTCTTTACCAAATGTCATGGGACTGTGTAAACTGTGTACATGTAAAATGTATTATTTTCTTTTACATTTTTATAATCCACACCTTTGTCTACACTACAGCATCACAGCAGTGGAGTTAAGACGACTACATTGTGTTCTTGTTCATATCTGGGACTAACACTGGTTGTGGTTTCCTTCTGTGTTCCTTCTAGTTTAAGTGCTGCGGATACAAGAACTACACAGATTTCGATGGCTCCGCTTTTAACAATCAGCTCGGAGGAGATTTGTATCCAGTCACATGTTGCAAAGAAACCATCGGCGTGTGCAATACAGACGAAGCATATAATTCGGTACGAGACCACTCTACTCTTGGTTTAACTCAGTGCGTGCAACAAAACCATTCACGAAGTGCAACAGTCATTCCTAATCTCCGCTAAAACCTGCTGTTTCCCTTCCAGATGATTGAAGGCTGCTTTAATAAGCTTCTGCAGCTGATAGAGGAAAACGCTGGGATCATCGGAGCCGTGGCTCTAGGAATCGCTGCTCTTGAGGTATCAGTATGAAATAGACATTTTCTCAGCCACCAGTCTAGAAGAGCACTCTGTACTTTGGCCACACAGTTGCTTTTACAGAGCGGTGTTTGAATGAAATAACTTTACATTTTACTTTATCTCCCATACTGCCCTGTCCTGATAAATATAGACCGGAATTGCATTTCTAGGCAACAGCTCTGGTCCATGTTTATTTCCTGTCACCTGATGTCAATTACATACACGCAGAAATAAACTGAGACCCACTGTGAAATAGCAATATTGATAACTTGTTCCAATACTTGTCTGTAGACACATAGTGGCTTTTAAAGCATCTATAATCCAGATTTTTCAGATTTTTTCTTTTTAAATGACAACGTTGCTCGTAGAGATTCAGTTTCATTGCTTTTTATATGATGTTAAGGCCACTAAACATGAAAATGGTTCAAATGTGACAAATGTTTTTTTTTAGAAATCTGTGACTCTGCAGAACATTATCCAACTTGTACAGTCTATTACTTCATGTTGAAGAACTGTTGTCTTTACAGGTTGCTGCCATGGTGGTATCGATGGTCCTCTTCAAGAATATTGGCGAGAAGGCGTGATATTTCCTGTTTGGGATGAGAGAATGACATTCTAATTGGTGGAGAAATCGTACTTGGAGGCCTTAGTTTCAGAACTATATCTGTACACATTTATTCTGTAATTTATTTACGTTTTAAGATGCAAACATTGTATGTGCTGAGCCATACAGTTAGTAATATGTGACAATGCACAGGGTAGAAATAAGTTATTTATGTCTCTCACACTCACCGCAAGCTGTAATATAATGAATTTATTTTTGTATGTTTGATCAAAATGAAATAATAAATATCAGAATATCACCTTTTATTTACACTGTGATTTTGGTCTTCTTTGGCATATTTTCAGATGTTATATTAGTAAACATGTAATATTAAACTATGTCAGAGGATGATGGTTCATTTATCACCGATAGATTCTGAACAAAAACATGCCCCCCCCCCAAAAAAAAACAAAAAAATAAATCAATAAAGCATTACATTAAAAAAAGAATTAAAACTGTCATCAAGTGTTAACTTTTCAAACCAATGTTTAATAAGTTTAATAATAATTCATTGCCATACATGTTTAATTGTGTTATCTTGAGACACTTGAATTAAATATGTACAACAAAATAATCCAAACCTCCTCGCTGATGTGATGTACATTAAAGGGACAGCAAACCCCAAAATCAAAAACTACATAGTTGCCCTCTTACCCGTATTTAGCAATCTGGAGAGTTTTGGTGATAAACATTTTTCGTGCTTTTAGCCCCACAGTCCGAGTGCCATCTAGTCCCATGATTTTGGACAGAGGACGGTCGATATCTCCAAAACTAGGCAACTCTAGATAGATAAAGAGCAGATACAGATACGAGGATAAATGTATGTATTTTACATTTTTGGGTGAACTGTCCCTTTAAGATATATCACGATAGCGCGCTGCACGCGACGAAAGTAGTTCTACGCAGTTTTCGTCTAGCTAGCAGCTTCTGCTTCCTCCAACTATGGCTAAACATACAGTTGAACCGCTTATTTCATTTGTAGTTATTTAAAGCACACATTTAGAGGATTCCTTGACGGGGCCGTGTCTAAAGCCTGGAAGAGTACTCGCAGCAGGATGTGTGGTGACTCTGGGGATGAAAGAAGCGGCTAACGTAACGTTGCGTCCTCGTCCTCGTCCTCGTCCTCGTCCTCGTCCTCGTCATGGCGTCGACAACACTTTGTTACTGTCACAGCTGGTATGGGAAGTTCAAGTGGACTAAATATAACGCACGATACTCTGCGTTTTGCAAAGCATGTAGGCATTGTCCCCTGAAATGCACACCGAGTTAGCTTTTCTAAAACATGTCTCCAAAAATGTGAAACGTCTCGGAGAGGCAGACTACGATGACAGTCAACCCGGAGGCCTCGGCGCCGCGTCGGCCTCAGGTAAGCCAATGTCTGGGTTAGTTGGAGCCCGCCGTGCTATTTTAATGATGGCGGTTTCGGTGAGGAGGTTCTGAGTTGTAGCATAAAGGTGAGGAGGGTTGTGTCGGATTTATTATCGTGTTATTGTCTCTTTTATGTCTTTGTGACTTTGACGATACTTGTGTGTTGGCCTGCTGCATCATGGTGACACATTGGAAGCATCAATGAAATCATTCTATTGTTTTATTATTTGGCAATATATTTACAGTGTACCGACGTCTTTATAGATTTGTGTTTAGTAAAATGGTGTACAAAGTAAAAAGTGCTGTCTTTTCCTGGTTTTAAGGCATGCATCCCAGTAAAGTGACGTGATATTTTGAAAATAGCTGTTCTTTTGTTTGCCTATAACCACTTGGTCACTGTATCCACATAAGGTTAACTGTCTATCAAATATCTCAATATGGTCAACCGCACAATATGGTTGCAATATTGATATCGAGGATATATGACATGATCAAATCGCCAAGCCCCCTGGGCTATCGAAAGCCAATGCACTGGGCTTACTCGCTGTCCTGTAACTGTGGGTCTCCAGGCAACTATTGCGCAGTTGTCAGTAACATATAGCCTGCTGTGAGTGAGTGTGTGAGCTGGTGTTGCTCTCTACCATCCAGGGCTGGATGGGTGTTGATATGAGGAGCCTTCTGGGCATACGGAAATCCAGATAGTCAGATAGTTTTTCCATATATAGTTTTTCTATTTATATACATGGATTTTAGGTCTTATATTTTAGGTGGCCAGAAACACAAATGAACGTTGATGTTACTCTGTGTCTGCTGCATGGGTTTATAAGCAACTGTTTGCTTGCACATATCGACTTGTTAAAGGGGAATTTAAAGGTGACACACTGGTCAAGAATGATGGCCTATTTCACAGATTATGGAACTGCAGCCATCTAACCGTCACATGCTGAGTAAGAAAAAGGAGGCATGTGATTGTATGGCACCAATAGAAACATTTATGTCTCACAGTATCAATCAGTGTTTCATATACATTCTCACAGTCACACCGGGCAGCTAATTTTATATCCGCTAAATCCCTCAACAGGCTGTGTGTTGTTATACATAATATCAACGAGCTGCTATTATACATGTATTACATGGGGGAATGGAAAGGTGACTGTGGTCCATATGGTCTGGCCTTCTGGTCAGAGCTGTTTTAATTTGCTTCATGCAATGTAAGTAATTGACATTTGAACAGGTTTATTGCTGCTTATACATTACATGGCAGTTTACATCAGAATGTGTGTGTGTGTGTGTGTGTGTGTGTGTGTGTGTGTGTGTGGGCATAGTTGGTGAAGTTTAATGTGTGCTGGCAGCAGGTTTTTCCCGTCACCTGCTGTGAGATAGCTACCTGATGACCCTCCTCAGTGGCGTCATAACCTGGAAAAGTTGTCTCTATTACTGTCATCATAAAACGGTTGGAACCGCAGTTAAATGCAACATGTGACCATGCTTCATATCGGTTTTCTCTGGGTTAGGCAGTTTTAATGTCCCTCTGTGGGCACTTTTGTAAAGGTGAATTAAGTGAAGTCAAGATTAGCTGAGTCACACTCATGGCATATAAAACCTATATGAGTATATTACAAATCATTTATTACGATACAGAAATATGCTGCCCCCCAGGTTTTGTGTTACAGATATATTAAGTGCTTTCATGATCGATAATGGGACACACTATCTTAGAAATAGAGGTGCTAACTAGAACCATATGGTTTTCTTTGGCTTTTCCTGACAGGAAAACGCTGTTGGTTCCTGGTAGAACCTGTTATATAGGTTCCACCTGAAACCCTTTCAAAGGGTTCTAGTTAGAACCCAATGTAACTGGTTTTACCTTATATAAAAGGTTCCACCCAGAACTCCAAGAGGCTCTACAGGGAACCCTTCTATGGTGTAATGGTTCCACCCAGAACCCTCTTATATCCTGAACCTTTCCACCTTTGAAGAATACTAATAAGAACCCTCTCAGGTTTTTATATTCCAGGGGTTTCATCTAGAACCCACCCGGGGGGTTCTACCAAGAACCAGGGCTGTCCTCAACCAAAGAAATTCTTTGACGACAAACACTTATACGATTTTGTCGACTAATCCTACAATTAGTTGATTTAATCGACAGACCTGTAAAACTGAGTTTTGCGCTCACAAGTTTCTTGGTAATAAGCCATTCAACATGGAAAGGCATAACAAATAACTCATCGATTAAAGAAATCAAAATGACTGATTAGTCGACTAATCAGCTAAGAGGGGGCAACGATCCGGCTACCTAAAAGCCGGGGTCTGATGGTGCAGCATAACCCACAACAATCATGGTTCACAATCACTATTTTTTGGATTGTGGGTGTTTTAACACCCATGCTTACAACAATCCTTGAAGAATCCTCCGCCTTCGATACAGGGTTCTTTAAGAACCAGCTTCTTTTTTTATTTTATTTTTTTATTTTATGTATGGGCTGTATGCCTGGGCAGCAAAGCAAACTTCATACAAATGAACAATTAGAAAGTAGTCTTTGTTCAAAAGGTAGTAGCATTCAAATAAAATAAAATCTATAGTTCAAAGTCAGTATTTTCCTTAGCAGTTTGATGTCTAACACTGAGAGAGCAGTGTGATTGGCAGGGGAGATACTCCTTAGTAAACTCTGCCCTCTTGTGGATAAAATTTATTCTGCAGCTATAAGAAGTGGTCTTCCTACATTACTGCAACACTGCACACATCCTCACACATTCTACATTACTTATAATATTGCAGTTTGCCTAATCACGTAACTATAAACCTCACCAACCAGTGTGTCAAAGTCCTGAGTCAGCGAAGGTGAGGAAGTATTCATATTCAAGTCCTTCACCTTTCCCATTCTTGCATCTATATGAACCATATATGTCAAGTGGTGGATGATGGGAAACCGACATGGAAAAGTGCCTGTTAACACCAAGGTCTCTATGAGAAAGTCAAACACCCTTTCCCTCCTGACATTGTCAGCCAGTCGGCCCTCAGCAGCCGGTGTGTGATCAGGTCACGGGTGACGGAGCGCACTGAAGTCTAATGCTGTTGTGATGGGATGTCAAGGGAGGGGCTGAGGAGATGCCTGTGGGAATAAATGGACAGGAGACGGCTTGTTTACACAGAGAACATAAACTGATGATTGCTTTACAGCCAAAGGTAACAGGGACACCTTGTTGACTCAGCAGTCTTCCTGAAGCTGTGGGCACGGGATTCAAAACAGTTTGAGTTTAGTTAAAGTTCATCCCCGACATCAAGTTAACTGTTTTACGGTCGCTGGTTGAAAAGGAGCCACTCGTCTCCCTAGGTGTGTGTTTTTAGCATATTATACTTTAATAATGATTTCAAAAAATCTCTTGTGTGCAGGATGAAAAATCAATCTGCTCATTGGTTGTGGCACATAAGTGCCGTCACAGTCGCAGGATCTCTACCGCTGACAATGTGACTAATTGTTGAGTGATATGGCAGCTTTCTCCACCACCATCGTTAAAACATCAAAAGTGGAAATATTTTCTGCAAGAATTGCTTTCATGCTTCATGTAGCGCAGAGACTCGATTTGTAAAGCCTGGAAATAAATCAAAGTGGTCGATAACTCAAATTCATCGCAAAATATAAACTACATCCATGGAATCAGGTCAGTTTGAACCCAGAGGATCAAATGCCCTCTTGATGTTTTTTAAAATGTATTTTTTATGGCCACACTCACCTTGAAACTGAAATCCTCTCAGTCTGGCGGCCATCCACGACCGGGAGTTTTAAGCTTGGTGTGATGTCTGGTCTGGTGTGGGAATTGCGACACCTTCTTTGCGTTAAAACACAGGTGAGAGCTGGCAGCTACATATATAAAAGACTTCCTCCACCGCACTGACCAAAGCACTGACAGCAAGGTTACCTTTTGGAACCTTGGACCGCACCACCAGACAAAGATTTTTTTAAATAACATTTTCGCTGTAACTTTTTTTTTTGTCGTTTCCTCAGTTTTGAAAAAACGAATTACATCAACTCTGTTTTGACAATCGTCCCTTTTTGTATCAAAGAATGGCTCTCCATATCAGTTTGGTATTTTTGTCAAGTTGGACAGCTGTCGCTTTTACGTTCCCTCACAATACTTTTGACAACGTTATTAAAGCGTCAAGAGTGGAATTTGAATCATCTGGCAGCGGACCAGGTGAACCCGTCCGGGGAATAGTGAAGGTTGTGCAGCTGGACCCTCGTGCCATGGCCCAGTCAGGCTTCTTCAAAGGAGGACTCACCCTCAGAAGAGCACCCTCCCTAAGCTCCAGAATGTCCTTCCCTGCTTTCTTGTCTCACGGGCGTCCAGGTCCGGTCCTGGCCCCCAAGGCCCCAGTGAGTCCTCTACATCTCCTGCACCCTAAAAGCCCCGCTGGAATGGAACTGAAGAAGAGGCAAGGCCTGCAGATGTGGCAGAGAGCCATAAATAAAGGAGACAAGATGAGCGTGTCCTTGCCAATCAACCTTAAGGACACTAAACAGGCGTGCTCTGCGGTAGCTTTCACTCAGGTAAGACAGTTTGATTTCCCTTCTCTGTTAAATAGTTGTCTGTGCAACACATGGCGAATAGCATTCAAATGAGCCATTCTTTACAGTCAAATAGAAGAAAGCAATGCAAAGTGTTTATTTTTCAGTAGCAATAATCTGTCTGCTCACTCATAAAGCTGAGTATGGCGCTGGCGGAGGATTAGCCGTGATGGTGATGAGTTGCATAAACACATAGTGGTAAATTAAATTACAATATTTCCTAATATCGCCCCTCTCTGTCCTCCTCTCAGCGCGTGACGGCAGACGGCTGCGATGCAGTAACGGTGCACAACAAGCTGTGTTTCGGCCAGTGTAGCTCCCTGTTCGTTCCGTCCGAGGGGGAGTTTGCCGGGACGGGGGCCCTCCGCCACCGGGCCCCTTGCTCCCGCTGCGCCCCGTCCAGAGCTCACACCGTGACTGTGCCCCTGCGCTGCGGAGCCAAGGTCCATGTGAAGCGGGTGATGGTAGTGGAAGAGTGCAAGTGCGAGACGAGCCGAGAGGAAAAGAGTGCCGAGGCTGCGGCATCCACACACCTGTAACTGTGTTGAGGCTTACAAGATTTTCATGTGGACTGACAAATCTCGACCAAGTTATGGACTTTGTTTCTCCGAGTTGATGTGATAATTATTGAGAGAGTTGTAATGAGTGTTTATACATGTATGTTTATTTGTTTTAGAGTCTGAATGTGTTATTCGGAGTAAAATATCCTGGCGGTTTGTTCCACCACTGATCGCTGACAAACTGACCTATATTTTGGTCATGCACTTTTCTGTTGTAACTGACCGAGCTATCCACGCTGGACTTGTGCTGCTGTTCAAAAAGGAGTTTAGATGGATTTAAACTGAAATATTGTGATCTGTAATATTGTCATTAAAAAATCCTATTTTGTCCACATTTCCTTTTAACTCTGCGTCGCTAATTGGTTTCCTGACAACACTGGTTGGATTTACAAGTGCAATTTAGTTTGCATGCAAAGCTCAAGTAAAAACATGAAGAGCATTTGTTTGTTGTCCACCCACTCTTGCATTCAAGCGCTCGAGTGTCAGCTCCTATATTTTATTAAAAAGCCACGTTCCACCGACTTTTAGCACGTAGCACTTACATCTGAAAGCACCAAACTAGAGAGCAAATGAGCTATTGAGCGCTGGTACTTAGCAGTAAGCAAACATAATTGTTTCAGCATGGACCCCTGAATTATGTATAGGAACCACCTATTCTCATGCCCAATCTCTTTTCAGTGTAGTTGTGGGAATTCAAACAACATTCACCACAGATGCACTTGAGCGAGTGGGTATGTGTGATTATGTGCGTATGTGCTTTTTCTTCTTTTTTTTTCTTCAGTTAGGACCCATAAAACCTATTATTCATTTATACCCTGGCACCTGGGCCTGGTAAAGTGAACTCATCCCACACATCCATACATACATTCCCAGAGGAGCATAAAGAAGGGGGCTCTTTACGACGTCTTGGCATGCTGTCAAAACGACTGTTTAGATGGCCATTTGCATTCACGTGGGCTTTCTGAAAAAGTGAAAGCGTTCATTTCACTACGGGGGTGCATTGAGTCCCTTGGATTCTATTAGCATGTGATTAACATCTTGGGTTGATGGCTATATTTTTCTAGATTGATGGGACAAATATTTGCCCAGGTCTTAACTATGAGGAATTAGGGGCCACTTTTAATCAGGCACTATATACTTTTTTCTTTTTCCAGAATATGCAGGAGGAGAGGTTGGGAGGCTCATAGATCTGTGTTGACAGTGATCAAATTCAGCTTTTGCAACTCTCATTCCTCATAGTGAGGAAGGATGTTTGTATGATGCCAGAATCTGAGTAATTTATATCTATAACCATCCATCTCTGTCTTTTTACAATGATGCACTTTCTATTTGTAATAATCCACTGTGCTGTTGTGAGTGTGTGTGAGAGATGATGCCGCTGGATAGTCATGATCTCACTATCTGTTCTTACCGAACTCTGCATACTCTTCTTTCAATCTTTTGTCTTTAAAAACAATATATAGGGATGGAGTGGGGGGGGGGGGGGGGGGGGGGGGGCTTGTTGATTGAACAAACAAGGTGCACAAGAGAGTGCACCACTTAGCGAGACAGATGTCGGCCCCCTTTGCATTGTGGGATCCCGCGAAGCACTCCTGCGTCATTAAGGATGGCCTGGTTCCCATGGCGAGAGGAAAGGAAGGAGCGAAAGAAGGAGGGCCCGATGCCAAGTTCAGCGCCTCGGGGATCAGATCAGCGTCACAGGGTGCTAAGTGGCCTAGTTAGCGCTTTAAAACGCACAATGAGCTGCCTGCTCTTTCTCTCTGTGTGCAGGCAGGCCTTTTAACTGTCAGACATGGAAATGGTTGGGAGGTGTGTGTGTGGGGGGTGTCTCAGGCGATATTGGTTAAATCAAGGTGTATCGGGAGGGGGGGAGGTGAAGCTGAATTATAGATGGGCGGATTCGAGGCCATTGCTAGTTTAACTTTGACATGTTGTTAACGGCGCGAGGCGTGGTTCTGTGCGCGGGCTGTAATTGGCAAGACTATTCCCGGGTTGATCTGTTTTGATGCTGCACACCTCTTGTGTCCTCCTGTATCTAAAGCCGCGGCCATGAATACCAAACAGTGCTAAGCTAACTAGCTGGCTGAACAGTGCTGGAAAAGGGACGGTCCACCAGATGTTCCCCCGGTGCCGCTTGGGGCTCCGCTGGAGCTAAACCGTCACGGTAGATTGGAACGGGCCTGGACCGCGGACCAGGCTCCCGGATCTGGCGTCGGCAAGCGAAAGCGAGACAGGGGTCCATCATACGCTCTCAGGAAAGGAATTGGGGAAGGCGAAAGGGGCACGCCAGGAGAAATGTGATGACCTGTTCAGTCACAGACCAGACAGATTCTTCTCACCTAAATCCCAGCAGTGCGGGTTTTAGTGCTGCAGGTGTTGGGGCCCTCGGTGTGAGGGTGTCTACCTCCCCGCTGATACGCGCTCACTCTGTGGTGTTAGTCCGGACCAGCTGGTCAGAGTTGGCTCTGCAGGAGATGGTGGCCCTGGGCTAAGCCTGCCAGCCTACTGCCATTCTGCCTGGCTGCCAGCCCGCCTGCCAGGCTGTCTGTTGGGTGCAGAGGAGGACAGAGAAAGGTGTAGCCTGGGAGTCTGTTTGTCATTGGATCAAATCCGACAGTGGTTTTAGTGTCTGGTACCACTGTCTCAAAAGTCAAAAGTTCCTATATGATCACTGAAGATGAAGATTTTGCTTGCTGTCGTCATTCCTCCATAAAGAGATCCCCACTTAATGCAGTCGATGTCAGTGATGGGAGACACAATCCACAGTCCTTGTTTGGTCAGATCAGCCTGAGTTCAGTCTGCTCTTTTTTTGTTTCACATTTTGTCTGAAAACTTGGTTAAAGGACAATTCGGTCCGTTGTCACCGAGCTAAGAGACGTTGAATGTGGCCAGCAGTGGACTGTCTGGTTGGAACTGTCTGGTGATGGTGTTGGCATTGCTGATAGCCTGCTCCCCAGTGGGAATTTAGTATTCAAGGAGGTTGTTTGTTTTTGTTTTGTTTATTATTATTTTTTTAAGATTGTTGTTTTATTGTTTCTGATTTTCACAACGTTTTGATTCAGCTGATCTTTCATCTTTGTAAGCTGCGGCCTACGATTGCAGACAAAATGAGCATCTAGCTATCTGGTACGATATTAACGTATATTTAATATAATTAATAAATAAAGTCTTTAAAAGAGGCACACTTGTGATGTGGTTTGATTTTCAATGAAAGCATGTTGGAAAGGAATGAGTACAGCAAGCAAGAACTGCTTTTAGTCTTTTACAATGTGGTTCCTTTTTTCTTTTTCTTTTTTTACCTTAAAATATATAACTTATTTCTCCAAGTCTGGTAGTTGAGGATGAGGTAGACGGATATCCGACCCACTGACCCTCTCGCCGGCAGAATCATGTTTGTGTGTTTGTTTGTATCCGACTGTGCTTCTCCAGTGTGTCCGTCAACGCTCGGCTGGAGTGCGATGATGATGGCAATGTCGCTGTGGCAGGTGCGGTCCTGCGTGCCGTGCAGGTGATGTCTCTCATGCTCACTTAGCTAATGACTCCAATTAAAGTAATTAAGAGCTGGCACGGTGAAACCTGCTCACCCGTCTGCTGCCAACCCATCCATTCCCCTTCACTGGAACACGCCGGTACCCGCCGCCGCCGCCGCCTCGTACCAGAACATGCCATCGCCATCTTCTCTCCTCCTTCGCCTTCCCGTAACGTTTCTCTCTTGGGCACCTCGCCCTCTCCTCCTTGCCGTCCTGCGCACCTCTGCTCTCGCTGAGGCCTTCTAAAAGAAACATGAAGCCTAAAATCTGCTAAGCGCTCCACTCCAGAAGCACTTAAGAGACCCTCAGCTCAACTTATTGTCGCAGGGACGACTACGGAAGGGAGAGAGCGGAGGTCGGGTCCTGCAGGGGAAAAGACGGGCGTTTTGAGAGGGAGAGGGGATGCGAGCCAGGTCCTAACGAGGGGAGAGATAATTGTTTTGTTTTGTTAGGGGCCCTTCTTCAGCGTGGAGGGAGTTGAAATGACACGCCACACATGTTTTTTTGGATGGAGTGGGCAAAGGGATGGGGTGGGGGGAGGGAGGGAGGGATGCATGCTTGATGTAAGAGCGGTGAAAGTGTAGAGGGGTTTTGCGGTCATGCGTACGCAGTACTCCAAAAAGCTGCAACCACATTGGAATCTGTTTTTTTTTCTTCTTTGTTTTCTAACAATGACAGATCCCACGTAACTTTGATTATGATCGCGCACTTTGTTGTCTCCCACTCGCAGAACCTCGAGAAGATTTCAATGTCAAAACACGCATTCATCACAGAGAAGTTCAATATCACAGTCCAACAAATTCCACCAGTGGGAGAAATCGCATGCGGGCCAAGCTGGAGACACAACTTTGGCTACCGGGCCTGGTCAGATTTATCAAAATTTATGAAACGGCAAACATATGAATCTCTGGTGTCTTGGTGTTCTTTCAACACTTGGATTCGCAAGCCGATAGTCGACGTGCCTGGATTTTTGAGTTGGCATGGCGGTGCAAACACTTTTCCAGCATCTCATCCCATTTTCTGTAAAAGAAAAAAAAGACTTTGATGTGATCCATAGGTTTACCTCCCTTTTTTCCCTCATGTGTCCATGCACCCACTGCAGCCCGTTTCCCTTTTTATTTCAAAATTAGAGCTGATGCTAATGTAAAGAGTCAAAAAAGAAAAAGGAAAAACTAACCATTAAACATTTTTGAAGAACATGCTACGTTTAGTTTCCTGTCCCTCGCGTAGTGATGCGTAGTGATGCGAGAAAGCGTCACTGGTGAAATTTGTAAAAAAAGCCAACGCCTAGTGAAAAACCAACCATCATCGAAACTGCAGCTGAGCACACTTTGATAATCTGGCGACTAACGGCATCAAGCAAATTATCCTGGTGGACTGTCTCTATAAGCCAGGCCCGGCGAATCACCTCCAAAAGCCTGTCACCACTTCCATGAAGATAAATGGTATCATTACACAGTCTCCCATCATACATTAGCTGCTCTAGACTCCGCTTTCTGCTCAGAAGTGGGAATGGCCGTGGATCACACTCAGTTACTCAGATGACGGTGACAGAATGTTGTGGAAAACTATTTTTGCTACCGGACGCTGCGGCAGACAAAAAAACAACTAAAAACATACAGTTTAATTTCCTCATCTTGAATTATGGTCATGAAGTCCGCTCTGTCTGCTAATAGGATCAATTCCAATACAGACACGATTTTAACCCAACACATGCTGCCAGTGTCATAGATATCTGTCCACAAACAGTCATCCTCGCAGTGGGCACAGGAGGAAGAGGAGCATGCCAGTGTGTGTGTGTGTGTGTGTGTGTGTGTGTGTGTGTGTGAGAGGGAAAAAGGAAGAGTGATTGAGAGAGAGACAGGCAGACACATAGGGTGTGTGTGGGGAGGTGGGGGGCAGTACGCCCTGTGTTCAAGCGAGATAGGCCAAGTGAGAAAGCGAGCGAGTGTGTGCATGTTTGGGTTCGTGTGGAGGGGTACAGAGGAGGGGTGCAGGTGGCACGGAGCTGGCGCAGGCCTGGCCCTCTGTCCCCTGGCAGTGCCAGGCTCCATCTGTCATCAGCAGGAACATCTGCAGCCCAAGGTGCCCTTGTCACCCAGCGTTAGAGTAACGAGTTTGGCGTTTCCATTAGTCCGGGGCCCTCGCCCGGGCCCGGCCCCGCTCTCGCCAAAACCGTGGCATTTTGGGCGCGCGCTGGTGTGCGCCGTTGCCTGCGTGTAGAGTGTGCGTCTCGATATGAGGCGGGGAGAACGAGCTGAGCTGAGCTGAGCTGGATTTTGTTGTGTGTTTGTAGGAGGGGAGAGCGCCAAGCCAAAACAACATGGCAGTGCAGAGAGTTGACCCAGCTGGGCTGAGCCGGCATGTCGAGTCATGTCCCTTCCCGATGTGACCGTGCCCAGTGCGCTCACACCGCTGCCAGACCCAATCTCTGGTCTCTCTCTCTCTCTCTCTCTCTCTCTTACTCACTCAATTCTCTCTCTCTCATCTTCCTGTCTCCCATCTGTCTGCCTCGCTCTTATCTGCCCTCTCTCCCTTACCTCTCTGTGCCCCTTGTAGTTTCCTCCCCCCCTGTACGCGGACTCCTCTCACACCCTGAGTCTCTGCTAACATTCTGCCTCTGAGCGCTGCTCACATTTTTATCTTCCTTGTCCCTAAAAAACAGATGGTACTTCTTTCCTGGCTCCCTCTTTTCATCCCTCTCTCTGAGCTCCCCCTTCCTCCCCCTCTTGTCCTGTGTTTCTTTCGATCCAGCCGGCGTATCACTGATCCTAACTGGCAGTCCACCTGTTTAATTTAAAAAAAAAAAAAAAAACTGAATCATTTCTTCTCTCTCAAGGGCAATACCATGATTGTATTATTACTTATTGTAGTTATTCCTTTTCTACATGACATTTTGTTAAGACTAAACGAGGCTTAGACAGTTACCAGCTCCACTTGCAGCAAGATGGCTGCTATTTGCGTTTGCACCACATGGTGGCTCTAACGAGCAGCAATCTGTATTAACATTAATGAACCAAGCTTTGGCTGCAATTGTGTCAATTACCCCACAGAATGCTAATCGGACAAACATGAGCACATCAGAATGAGATTAGATTGATTATTCTCTCTTTTAGTAGGTGTGCATCATAAATCAGCGGCGACGCTGGTGTTTAGCCGAAAGATCTGAGGTAAATTAGACGCCGCTTAATAAAAGCCACACATCCAGGCCTCAAGCAAGTTGGACTTACTGACATGAGAACTTCATACGCTCGCTCTCCTGTGTGGGACATTTTTTTATGTCTCTCACAGTCTCACTTGTGCTGTCACTTCCTGTGAGAGAGCAGAGGGTTTCAAGTTATAGTTAAGATTTCTTTTGCCCCCTTTCTTCCCTCTTGGCCTGCCCTACAAAGGTTTCTCATCCCCCTATCAGCACTTAGAAAGTGTGCAGAGATCGAGTGAACGAGGCAGCAAAGGAGAGCCGCGTGAGATAAAGAAAAGGGAAGCGACAACTGCTAATCAATAAGATTTCTCCAACCACGTTTCTCTCTCTCTCTCTCTCTCTCTCTCATTCCCCCCCCCCCCCCCCCCCCCCCACGAGGCCCGCGGCATTCAAGACGAGCCAAGATGAGCTTGGCATTGTCGAGCACGACTTAAAAAGAAACACCTGCGAGGTGGAAGACTTTAAAAAAACAGCAGAAAAAAAGAAGAAGAAAAAAAATCCTGCTTTTCTCAGCTCTTAAAAATGTTGGCAAATGTTCCATGGGTTTTCTGGGAACAAAACAGTAAAAAGAAAGAGCTCCCATGCAAGTGAAGACAAAAGGGGATGGTTTTCCATAGAGATGGAGGTGTCATTACACTTGAGACGGTTGCCAGATTTGGACTTATCTTACCCCCCCCCCACCCCTCTTTCTCTGTCCCCATCCCCCTCACCCGTCCACGTATCTATACCATCTTGGTTCGTCATCGGAGCTGGAGCAGTGTGGCAAACAAATAATGAATGGTAATATTTAGCTGTTGAAAAAATATGTATGTGGCTGTAGTGGTAGACGGGAACGGGGGAATGTGCAGGGAGACAAAGATGGAGAAAGCTGGGGAGGGACGGGAGAGGAAGCTGGAAGGGGGGGGGGAAGCCTAAAGCAGATGGCACTCTTGGCATCCACCTCGCTCTTAAATCTGTTTTTGCTGTTTTTCTCATGTGCACGAGGCTTTAACCCTGTGGTAACCTGTGTCCCGGCCTGACCCCGAACCCAACTGCTGTAACGAGCCTGCGTGTCTGTGTGTGTGTCTGTGTGTGTGTGTGTGTGTGTGTGTGTGTGTCTGCGTGTGGTTCTGCGCGTGTGTGTACACACCCGGGTTCATCTCTAATCGGCAACCTATGGAAGTGAGCATCAGCGTTTGTGTCCCACTCGTCCACCTGTACTGCATCGTTGTCCTACTTTACCTGTTCTACTATTCTACTTCTTCTTCTACTCTATTTATTCAACATCTGTAGTTACTTTGCGGACCAACGTTTTACGTGAGTTTATACAATGCAATGCATTTCCATAAGTTGATATGAATAAATCCATACACATTTCTGAAATCTAACAGTTTAATACATACATATATCCCACTCTCATGGGATGTTGATCTGCAGGAGTACTTTTACTTTTGAGTCCTTAAAAAAAAAAAAAATTGTAACATTTGTAACACCTACAATGCAGTATTTATATTTTGTGTTGTTTGTATTGGTACTCGGGTAAAGGATCATAACACCCAATACCGGAAAGTAACATTTACTCAAGTCCTATACAATATTACTACTACTACTTTACTAATATTTCTTTATTTAAGATCTATACTTTTAGGATCAGAATTATACACAAAATCCGTTCATAAAAGATAATGCTCCCTAGATTCTAATCTAGATTAAATTACTTTTATGAATGGATGAATTTGGTTCCATCTCAACAGTTGTATTTTAAATAGATCAATAATGGTGATCCGATAACATTGTAGGTTGTAAGAGTACATTTTATATTTGTTTACATAGTGGAGTATCTTTAGTGGGTGGTATTTCTACTTCCACTTAAAGTCTGAATACTTCTTCCACCACTGGTAGTCTTCTTGGTATGGCACACGCTCATGACTCACCACTTTGTTCAATTAGTTTGTTTCGAGCGCCATATTGTAAGCGCTCTTACATCCGTCCATTCGCAGCTGCTGCAGATCAGAGAAACGTCTTTTATTATCTCAGCCGCGAGTCAAGAGATCCGCCTGCAAGGCCAGGAAATATTTTTAGTGGTGTTTCTTTCTTTTTTTTAACTTACTTTTTTTTTTTATGGCAGATCTTGAAAAGCAACAACAAAGTGCTGCAGCCTGGTGACTGATGGAGGAAATATTGTGGTATGGTTCACACACCTGGGACGTGCACTGTGTATTTAGGCCACATCCGCCTCTCACTGAGTAGGAACATTCATGCCACTGACTCCCGTGCATGCTCCCATAGACGGACTATAGATTTCACTGAATGCACATCACTTATATGTGGGGTGCCGCGGTGCTGTGAGCTAATTTGCATAATCTCCTATTTAAAGAGGGATGTGCTGGAAGCCGGTGGGGGGTTGATGGTAAGGGCTGGGGTGGGGGGTGTACAAAGTGCCCATTGTGCAGTCCCAGGATAGGGAAAATGCCCTGTAGGGCCTGATTCGTGTGTGTGAGTGTGTGTGTGTGTGTGTGTGAATGTTTATCTCTATGTGTGGGAGCCACACCTGTCAGGAGAGCCTGAGGGAAGCAATGAAACCACTATAATGAGTGTGTACATCTCTATGTGTGTGTGTGTGTGTGTGTGTGTGAGAAGCACATACAGTCGATTGGATTTCATCATGACATTAAAATTGGTGGGCCACGTCAATCTTTTATGTCCTAATTGTTTCCCTTTTATTAACTTGGCTTGTTATTATCAAATACACGCACACGCACACACACACACAAACACACATGCACACACACATGTACGGTCACACATACCCCCACTCACTTCCACCCACACTCGGCAGTAACCACACTCTCCTTCACGCCAAATCATAATCTACCCAAGACACAGCAGGCCGATAGGATCAGACTGGAGGAATAATAGTAAAATCAGATTCTGGGTGTGGGGGGAGGGGGGATGGTTCGAAAGAAAAAAAGAGCCCAAAAGTGCTGAAATAGCTGGTGGCTGTGTGTCTCTAATGGTAGGACGTAATGCTCAGCAATCTGCTTAATATCCCCGCCGCACTCATTAGATTAGTGAACGTTAAGAAGATTGGAAGATGTGCACACTATTGTTTTACGATAGCGACGACGCAGGAGCACACAGGCGTGGAACAACAGGAGGTTGCTGAGCGCAATAAGCCGGTGTCATCTCTGGTGGAGAGGCCGTGCGAGGCGGCGAGACAGGTGATCAGAGATGTGGTGATCAGAGATGTGGTGAAGAATCCAAAGAAACGTTGACCGTCCACACACAAAAGAAAGAGAGAGAGACACATTTCAGAACCCCCGCAACGTCAGAAAGACCATTGTTCGATTATATTCTTTTCTTCATCAGCATGGGAAACAGTAGCAGCCTGAAGTCGTCCCCCTATTAATGACTAATTCCTGGGCTGGTTTGGCTCGGGGCGCGGCAGAAAGCCGTGTGTGACCACCAGTAAAAGCAGCACCGTGCTGGGATTCAGGAACGTTATCGGAGCTCAAAGTCCTAATTCCACACTGGGAATTCTGCCATCAGTAACATAATAAGTCCACTTTGGCTGTGAGGGAGAGAGAAAGAGAGAAAGGTTTCTTTTCCTTTTTTTTTTTTTTTGTTGCTCTGGAGTCTTGGCTCCTTCGGTTGTAAAGTTCCTCAGGCGAGCGTAAACAGATCAACAGAAAAACAGCTATTTTATTTTGCAGGCTCCAAGCAGTTGTAGGGGCTCAAAAGAATCACTATTAAACTCATGTTCTGGGATCCAGGGAGGGGTTTTAATTTTATTTCTTTTTTTCTGGTGGGAGAAGGCGAGTTATATGACCTGAGCTCTGTAGGGTGTTTTGCACTGCTGGGCTGAAAGCTGAACACAGATTAGTATTGCACATATCCACTGCAATTGCAGAACTTGTCAGAGGCTTATTTCCCAAAGCCTTTTTCATTCCTCCCTTTCCTTTCCTCTCGTGGGCCTGGTCTGCTTGCATCTCACCCACAGACCTGAATTTGTCTCATTTCAGGGAAGTTGGGAAATGAAACCTGCGTTTTGTTTTCGGAACATTATTATCGATGAGCTCATTTCGTCCCGACGTCTTAATGTAAGGCTGCATTATCGGAGACAAAGTTCTGCAAAAAGCCAAACATGGTACAAAAAGGTTTCCGAGATTATATGAATATTTCCCCAAAAATATTGTCTGAATCCCCGGTGGGCACGTGATTGTTTCTCTGCACAAAATAAAGTTCTACATTTTGGGTTTTTGCCTTTGTAACATAATCAGAATTATTTCTTTATTTGTTGCGGTTTTTTTAGAAACTTAAATTAAAAGCGGACTCTGATGCACACTATTCTCCATTAATGCACAAAGGAAATCGAAGAGTTACTCAGCTTAAAAGAAAAAGAAGAAATTGTAAAACAAAAAACAAGAAACTTTTGTAGGTTTCTTTGTGACGTTTTATTGGCAGTGACTTCCCAAAGTTTGCAGATTGATTCACATCTGGTGTATTGTACAACTTCCTGTTAGAATACAAAAGAAAAGTACGTATTTATTTTGTGTTCATAAACTGTTGCTATGACAATAAGTATAAGATGCATGCTGTATGTCGTATGGCTCTGGATGTATAGCTGCTGTGTTCAGGGTCCTGTGAATGATGGGATGCCATAACATCATGGTAACATCATATTCAAACCACTAGAGGCCACTAGAGGCCACTAGAGGCCCTGTCCATAGGGTGGCACTCATGTATGTATGAGAGCATGAACTCAATCAGGCTGTCTTCAGTGTTTCATTTTCCAAAAAATGTTTGCTCGACATTACATTTTTTATGTCATGATGTGATGGTTGTTTTTCATATTTTACTGGCTATGGAGGAGACGCTACAGGCAAAAACATGGTTTTTCATGCACTGGTTGCTTCCAAAACGACTTATTTCATTCCAGTGGAAAGAAATCGGCAAACATACACATTCAGCTGTTTATTTGACTACTTTGTCTGTTTTCTTTGTCTGTTGATTTCTCCTAAATTTACCAAACGACGCCATTAGATAATACCTTATTTGCATATTTAAACATAACATTTCAGACAACTTGTCATACAAGAAATACATACAAAATATTAGTTAAATGCACTCTCTCCAACTGTACTGTCCACAACACGTATGTCATTTTACAATCCATATCTTTAAAGGCCGTTTTCTCTTGTTTTCTTCCCCCTCAGACTCTGAGCCAGAGTTCTCCACTTCAGTACCACTCCCATACACCAAACTCTCAGTTTTTACAGAGAGATCTGTTTTTTTAATAATTTGTTTCGTTATGGCTGTTGGTAGTATTTTCTGATTTATGGGAGTGATACAAAGAGAAATCTAAAATTCCCTCTGGAAAAACCTTTGATTCTAATATGTCAACAGAATTAAACAATCATTTAGAACCTGGCTTCATCCAATGCTCACATTTAATTTATGGAAATGTATGCAATTTAGCACATATTAAATAAGACAATGCCTAATTTGCATATTTAAATATACATCATCAGAAGGAAAGAAAATGGAAGAAAAAACAAGAAACAGAAAATAATTGTCAAAGTTTCATGATGAAATCTATTAGTTCAATTTTCACCCGTACTGTCTCTTCTTATTGAAACAAAGAATGGACCAACGCAGTATTTTGTCCCCTTTTATTCCCGGGGGGCGGGGGAGTGAAATATTTGGGGTAGCGGTCCTATGTTATGCCGTTAAAGAATCTTTAATCAGCCGTGAATCGAATCCAAACTTTCTTTTAATGTGTGGAACGATTTACATCAGAGACCCACTGCAGTCGCTGAAGGCTCCCATTCATGTCACATTAGCAGAGGCTCGATTGCACTGACCACAAAGTGGAGTCTCACTCTGGTTAAACACACCTTTTGAGGTCAAGGAACCATTTGACTTTCACGGAGAGGACACGATTCGCAGTTGTCATAAATGACCGTTTAAACAACATTTACACTCGTATTATTATTATCAGCAAGAGCGCTGCGGCTCTGACCTTTTGACGCCCTTCACCATCAGTTGTGTGTACCACTGATTGGGAATTTCAGGTTACTCTCGCACTTACTGCTCAACTTGGATGGTGGTGCACACAATAAATGCACAGACACACAGACACACACACACACAAACATTAGCAGGGACAAAGAGAGATGCCAGCATGAAAACATTAACCATCAGTGGGAAACCGGAGCCAATTTTAAAGTTAGCACTTGGATTTTGAGACTCTCTTGGGTAAGTTTAACCAAAACAAACACAGAATGTACTGTGCAGAAAATGCACGTGTGCTGTTTACTCCCGGTTCTTTTGTTGTTGAGTTTATTAATCAAAATAATGTGCCGCGGCCAGAAACACGCCATACTCTTATTGAAGTCTTTATTGAATGTTGCACCCGTATACAGTTAGAAAAAGAGACTAGATGCAAAGAACAGAATAGAGCGGGACGATAGGGTGCTTTGTGGTCGCGTCTGTGTGTCGCTGGATATACGTAGTGGTCTGTGAGCGGGAGTTGGCGCGCAAAGTTGAACTCTGTCGCTGTCCCGGGTTTCCTACCAGCGTCTAAGCATGTAGCCGAGGTTGGCACAAGATGTCCATCTCACACACACACACACACACACACGCACACACACACACACACACACACACACTTATACAATCGTATGCTTTATAAGGTGCCCACCGATGTCATGGCAACCCCATATCCTCAGCAAGAGGGAAGATGCCCTGTGCCAAAAAAATGCCATGGTAACTTTTTTTTTTTCAGAAAGCCTAGTTGCCCAGAAACCTTTGAAGCTTATTAAGTGAAACCAGTAGGGAGACAAATGGACAGGGAGAGAGAGAGATGGGAGTGCGTCCTGTTCCAGGGCCAAAGTGGCTCTTTGTTTTAGGGAAGAGAACATTGAGAACCTGTAGTGAGGAGGCGCAGCTAGCTTGCTTATGGTGCCTTCAGTGCATTTTTAAAGTTATTTCTGCTATGATTGTAGCTGCAAATATTAATCAAATTGTCGTACTGTTTTAATTCACCAACCATTTTGATAATCAATGATTCTGTTTTGTTTTTTTAGAAGAAGAAAAAAGGTCAAATTCTCTGATTCAGCTTCTTAAATGTGAATATTTGTGTTGTTCCTGTGGATCCATCTTCTGACATTTTCTCAACCAAACAACTATTAAATCAATGGAAAAAATGATAGGCAATGGTTAGTTGCAGCCTTAGCTGGTAGTTGTGTTTATCAGCTTATCATCCATGTTGAGCTCACACGTTCTCATCTACTTTCAAAGGTTGCACCAACATAACTAGCTTTAATGCTAGCTTTTTTGTTTGGTAACATGTGGCTAATGAGCAATATTTGACAGTGTTGTGCGTGCGCGTGTGTGTGTGCGTGTGTGTGTGTGTGTTATCTGACGTTTTCCTTTTTTTAATTTGTGTATTTTTGTATGCAATTGCATTTTTACTCATGATTATTAACCTGCATGCAAAGTGTGTGCACGCGTGCGTGTCTCTGTCTCTCTGCACGGATGTTTACGTGTGTGTGCGTGTGTGTGTGTGTGTGTGTGTGTGTGTGCATGTGCCCTCGCTGTGTAATTAAATCAGTCCATTTCTCCTTGAGTTAGCTTGCGGCGCCAGCGGTGATGCCCAGTGAGACGGTGTCGGGGTCTGCCAGTTTCATTAGTCCTGATGGATGACCTCATGACAAGCATTACACTCACCTACACTTCAAAAAGAGCACACACCGACTTTGGACGAGTGGAAAAGCGAATGTGTGCGCTTGTGTACGCATGCCAGCGGGGACAACAGCGGGAGTATTTCATTTCATGCCCTTGTGCCCTGAAACTACTACATGTGTATGTGTGTGTGTGTGTGTGTGTGTATGTGTGCATTTATGTGTTGTAACTATGCACACATGTGAACAGCAAGCAATTACTGCTTCATGTTTTTAATCATATGTGTGAGTATGAGTACAGTGTGCAAGTAAAGCATCATTGTGAGCTGAGTGTTGTTCCTTTTTCACCATGTGTGTGAGTGTGTGTGTGTGTGTGTGTGTGAGATGGCACCGCTTTGCGCATGTCCGCATGCACTGTGTACACTGTGCACCGGGGGCAGGGCTCGGCGCTTAGTTAGGATTTTTTGGTGGCGATTTCCATATTGCCTGGGGTCATGTGGGCACGGTGCCCACTCCTGGTGCTGTGGGTGCCCGCTGAGGCGTGGGGAGATTAAAGCGGGCGCACGGTGCCACAAAGGGGCCTGTCTAGTGCTTTTTAATTCCCCTAAATTAGGGCACGGTGCCAAGGCAGCTCCCTGCTACGGCAAACACTCCATAACTGGCACCATAACTACTGCTCAGCAAGACACACAGAGAGAGAGAGAGCGAGAGAGTGAGAGAGAGATGCTGAACACTGGGAGAAAACATTCCCTCACTCTCTCTTTTTCACACACTTGCTTGCATACTTGTAATTAGTGAGTCTTTGCTAGTTTTGCAGGGGGACTGTCTTGGTAATTCGCATCATTCACATCACTCTGGTCCTTTTCAGTGAGTTCAGTTGCAGTGATGTCAGAAGCACCAGTGGAATGTGCATGCTGGTGTGTGTTTGTCTGCATGTATTTTTTCCTTCTTCTTGCGTGTGTGTGTGTGTGTAAATCTGCACACCCTGAGGGCAGTGGCACGCCACTAAAGAAACAGTAGGTGGACGCTTGGTCGGTATTCGTGTGTGTTTCTGTGCGTGTGTGTGTGCCTTCATGCCCTCAGGGTAGTGGCGTGCTGCTAAAGGGCTAGTGTGCGGACACTGGGCTGTGTGTGTATGTCAGGTCTCTGAGGTCCTGTTTCTCTGTCTGCCTCATCCAAATGCACTTTCTGAGGTGCGGCGCTGGCAGCAGGACTTCATCTCAGAGCGCTGCCAGGGCCTGTCGGTTCGTCATCGGACCTCTGATACCTTTGTGTCCCGTATATGTTCCTGTGTTTGATCTGGCCTTTCACGAATGCCATAAAGGTTTAGAGGGAAGCGCTGGAAGTTAATTTAATTTGACTAATATTGAGCACCTTTGTCTTGTTCATGCTTTCTCCTCCTGTTTTCTCCTCCTGTGTGACGTTCAGTCCCACGCAAGCATGTGAAGTTATGACGCAATGTACGGGCCCAGAGAATATCTTGGGTATGCGCGTCTGTTTGGGCGAGTGTGTCTGAACACAAACGCCCGCGTTAATCCCAGTCTCTCCCAGCATCTGGAGCCTTGACACAGTTTAAAGGGCTGGCTGTGTCCGCACAGGGACGGGCCAGTGCTCACACACACACACACACACACACCTACACACACACACACGCACACACACACAGCTATCTAGGGCACCAGAAGGCCCAGGCAACGCCAAGGCAGAGGCTGCCCACTTTGGCACCGTGAGGTGGGGCTGCGCTGGCGCTTCGGGGGAGCGAGAGAAATGGCATTGGTGTGTGTGGTAGGTGCTGGGAGAGACGAGGGGAGAGGACTGGGTGGGGGTGAGGTGTGTGTGTGTGTGTGTGTGTGTGTGTGTGTGTGTATGACGGGAGGGGGGCACCTGGCATGTGATAATAACCCTGGGAAAAACGCCCATTGCATCTGAAGAGGAAGGTGCAGAGAGAAAGGGGGGGGGGGGGGGGGGTAGTGTGTGTGTGTGTGTGTTTGGGTGATGAAGGCACCAACTCCAGTCTTGGAGCGACCCATCCTAGTGTTCTTATGCTAATGTTGTCTCTGTCGTAGCTTGGAGGACAGGTGCTACTTTTCATCCACAGCTTGGCACCGCCAAAGAAGAAGAAGAACAGGAAGAGAAATGCCGTCTTGTTCTTCCCTCTCCCTCTTTTTCTCTCTCTCTTGTCTGTCCCTAAAATACCTCTCTACCTGCCCACAAAGATCATTCGCATTAATAATCCCCGAAACTTTAGGACACACACAAACGCATATGCACACAGGGCAGAGAAACGGGGTACGATCTCCCTCACTTGATGCCGTCTGCGCCCCCTGCAAACAACCCCCCCCCACCCCACCCCACCACCACACACACACAACCCCCGTACTATCCCCTCTCCTCTATGTAGCACCACAGATGCCCATGTTGCCCTGCAACAGCTGTCTCACCATGTGCCCTACCAAGTGTTGCCACCCAATGGAGGGGAGAGGAAGTGAGGAGGGAGGGAGGGAGGGTGCTGGATTTGGATGGGAGGGACAGGGTCATGAATATTAATATTGCTTTTTTTTTCATCAAAAAAAAAAAGGCGCTGTTGTCGTGGACACGGTCATCATGTTTCTTGCTTTGTCTTGATTATCACTGTTTATGCACATTTTGTTTTATTGCGTACTCAGTGTTTCTGTTTCCTCTTCCCCTCAGTCTCTCTGAGTCTGTCCCTCTCATTTGGTTCTGGATTCGGTCGAGGCGATGGCCAGCGCCCATGTCCTCCCCCCCTTGGTCACAGGAAGCCCCTGGAACCAGAGCGCAGAGGGAGGGGACGTCAGAGAGAGGGCACCCTCCCATTGGTGCGGCAGGTTAGCGACACTCCTGTTGACCAATAACCAGAAGATGGGCGCATAGTAAGAGCGGGGCATGGAGAGATGGTATTTTCAAACGCAAACACTGGTCCAACAAGTCAGGTGCTGGATCCAGACTGGATTCAGTGACAGAACAAAATGGAGGGCCGGGGGATGGTGCGCCGCCATTTTGGGGCAAAAGATTTTGGGTATGCATGCCATGTCTCCTAATCGCGCAGAAATAAGCAGTTCAGACTGCAGGGCAAAGCCGTGGCACGAAAAATGACCTCGGAGCATCCGTGTTTGTTTGTTTGCTAAAAAAAAAATATTCTCAACAGCGCACAATTAATGAATAATAAACAGTGTATTTTCTTGCCCTTTCAGAACACAATGTGATTTTAAAGGTGCCACAGTCACTACTAAGCCTCTCTAAGCATTCTGCTAATTACAGAAAACTCTGTCGCAGACTGACATCTGTGCTCACAGAGAACGCCATACCTGTGATTATTCATTTTTATTGGGAAATTGGAAAAGTAAAGCAAATGAGGCTCAAACGACGCCAGGACAGATGGATCCAAGAGTGGAGTACCATCCGAAAAACTGATGCCACATATACATCTTCCCCCATGCGGTCCCCTTCTTCGTGTAAAATAAATGCAGCCGAGCGCTAGAGACGCCCATTAAAAGAAAACTAATATGAAAAATTAAAAAAAGTATAGGGGAAAAGTTGTGTGCGAGTGTGGCACAGCACCCTGCTTGTGTGTTTGTTCGTTTAATTTTGAAGGGATGAAAGCAGACAGGCATAAAGAGGGGCAGACGTAGAGAGATCACCGCGTCGTGTACCGTATTGGTGGGTACCGTGCCACACAGTCTGCCTCCTAAAGCAATAAATCTGAAACAGCATAATAGATAAACGCAACTCAGTACACAAAATACCCTGCGAGGGAAAACTAATAAAAAACGGAGTGATTAAGTGGAATCAGAGCTCTTAGGCAGTATCTGGAGATGGGGGCTGTCGCTATACAAAGACCAGAGCGGGCCAACACAACAGATGAGAGAGCATAGGGACGGGGGGCCGAGAAAACGAGGGCTAAAAGCAGAGGGAGCGAGAGGCTGATGATGGAGGCGAGGAAAGGAGGGATGGAGGAGAGAGAGAGAGAGAGAGAAAGTGAGGGATGGATGGGGCAGCAGATCAGAGGGAGCCTCTAGTGTGTCTTGCTCTCCCTTTAAAGAAGAGCCAGGAAAACAGATTAGGAGTCCTCTTTTCTCCTGGGGGAGCACGCGCACACGCGCGCACACACACACACACACACACACACACACACACACATGCACACAACCTCCATTCAGCCGCCCTCCTCCTCCTCTCCACGCAAACATGGAACTAACTAACTTTTTACACCGCGCCTGCCGCTGACCTGCCCGGCCCAGAACAAATCCACCCGGTGCTGAAGTCACGGAGTGGGCGGAGACACGGGGGACACAATGACTGTGTGTGTGTGTGTGTGTGTGTGTGGGCTGTAGTTTAGGGTGACCTCACATCAGGTCACGTTTGCTAACTGTTTATAACACAAAGAGGAGTGATGTCAGGGAGTGTCGCACAAATACAGGTTAAGTGTTAAATGTTCTCTTCGTATTTGAAGGGTATTTAATAATAATACTAAGGGTATGATGATAATTATTAGTATTATCAGAATAGAGCTGCATTTACAATTAATGCTGACCATTATTTTCCTGAGGTTTATCCATTATTTGTTCAGTTTATGAAATGTACAACTTTCCCAGAATCCAAACAAATCTTTTTACATTTTTTTACAATTTTTTTTTTTTACCAACAATACAAAACCAAAAGATATTTACTTTGTGAGAGAAAAATAAATCAGCAAATCGTCACATTGGAGAAGATGACACCAGCACGTGTGCTCGAGAAAAAATAAGTGAATCAAGTGGTAATTGTTTTATATTTTCATTTTGTTTGAGTCACAATCTATCAATGATGATGATTGAGATATGTGGCCCACTCGTGAAAGTATGCCTAAAATTAAATATTTGCAGTATTACAAACTGGGTGTCTGAAGCGAGATAGATGAAAGAAAACCAACAGTTTTTCTCCATTGTATACACACACAAAAATGCACATAATTCTAAAAAAATAGCTTCTTTTTTTTTTTTTTTTTTATCAACCAGGACTGAAATACTTTTTTTAATATCAAAACAGTTTTTTTGCCGATTAACTCACATTTTTACCTTTAATCATAATAACAATCATGATGGACTGTTTGTCATCCACTTTTTCTTGCAGATCCAAAAGTGAGCTTGTGCTTTATCGGTTCAACTGTGTGCGTGTGCCTAATGTCAGCCATTGATAACCACGCTCCGTCTCAGCCACAAAGACACAAACACGACTCTCGCCTCAGAAGAATTCCTGGAAAAGTGAGGTCTGTTTTCAGAAGGACAAACGGCTCTGCTGATGTGACGGGTTCAGAGCAGCAGGTAGAAGTAGCTACATGTAACAATTCTCCTGCACACTGAAGTATTATCAGCAAAATGTACTTTAAGTATCAAAGTATACAGATCATTTAGTGCTACATTATATACACATTATTTGGATTAATATTACTGATGCAATGATATGTAAGAAGCATTTTCGTGTCGCAGACGGTTTGAGGTTTAGAAACTGTCGGGCAGTTTAATCTCATTATATTCTGACTTTATGTTTCGTATGCAGAATATGAATGAGAGCCTAAAGCTGTCCGATAATGCAGCGGAGTAGGCGGAAGGTTGTTGAGCGGAAGTTTAAAGTATAGTACAAAATAAAAAAAATACTCAAGAAAAATGAACATGCGAGGGATAGGCATCAATCAATCGTTTATTATTGTTGCTGTTCAACTCGGACGACATTTAAAAGAATAATGGTCAGTCCTTGTAAAAGCGCATGAGATTATGAATGGCCCCCACGCATTTGCTTTTTTACTACTTAATACTTTGAGTTCATGAGTGCATTTTTCAATGCACTCCGTATACATGTCTTTAAGAATAAGATAAACAAGGTATTTTGATCAAACCTAAGTTCCTCTTAATTTAATTTCCTTCCACTAAACATGTTTGATTAGAAAAGGAGTAAATTACCTTCTATTTTTTTTTTTATCTTCTATTTTTTTCTATTTCATTTCTTTAAAGAAATGAAGTGCACAACAGAAAAGAACACGTTGTTTGTTCCTGTTTAGAATTCAGCATCATGCACTTTGGATGATTTTCGAGGCTTTTTATCCGGTTTCATAAAGTGAAAGGCAGGAGACCTGCCGACTCGTGAGAAAACTCTCCTGCTGCTGCTACTTCCATATCTTTAGGTTAAAAAGTCTCCATGACTGTGCAGTGGGAATGTGCTCGGCTGGCAGCAGCGCTGTGAACATACTCCACCCTCCATCTCATTCTGCTGTGCCAGGGCCGGGCATTCCTCGCCCCTCCAGTGGCCGGTTAGTACCCACTCTTTTTCTCTTTCTTTCTGTTGCAAACACACACACACACACACTCTTTTTTTCCTTTTTTTTCAGTCCCTATACACGGCTACTTCAGACCAACTATTTCCTTCCTTCCTTACTTGCCACATACATTTATTAATTCCCTCTTTTCAACCGTCCCATCCTTCACTCTCCCTTCCTTCTTTTTATTATAATTTTGTGTGTGTTTTCCCCCTCCATCTCCTTCCCTCTCCCTCCTCAGCTGCTCTCATTTGGGTTTATTTGCATGGCAGAGCGTAAAGGATGCAGACAGTGTGAGCAGGGCCAGCAGAGCCCTCCTGTGTCCATCCCGGGCCCTGGCTGAGATTTGTAATGCTAGACAACACTCGGCAATGCAGGGATAGAAACCTCAGCCGGCGCGGACAAAAAGAGCCTTGTTTTTATCCTTTCCTTTACTTCCAGCCACTTATTGCTCCTCTTGCATGGAGACGCCGAATTCTTTCTTTTAGCGGGGAGAGGAATGAATTTGTAGAGGGGGGCGGTGGGTAGCTCCACCGAATTTGTCACACGTCCTGCTGGTGCAGTTTATTTATTATATTTAGTTCCCCCTGACCTCAGTGCAGCAGAGGGCAGTGAGAGTTGTGCTTCAGGACTGAGGCCGTTGCTTTTTATTAGTTTTTATGTGTGTTGCACTTTGTATCTTTGCAGGGTTCCTTTGTGTGCTGCTGGCTCCGCCATGAGTCGGACATTTAGGTCTAACAGTCACTCGGCTATATCGGCCTTTTCTCTACTTCTCACATCTTGCAGTTGTTTTTTTTCGGGTCCAGTTGTTTCACCTCGAGGAGCAAACTTGGAGATCAAATATTTGCATTTTGTAAACGGCACAATTAAGTTGTCTGGGAGAGCCCTTTTCTTTCTGCTTTATTTTATAAAGTTTAGTGAATGCCGTTCGGTTTGTTATTTTTGACCTCGCTTCTACTGCTTTGCTTTTTTCTCGCCATCATCACTTGTCATAATACATTAATTCACACATCAGAGCGTTGAGATTTTGGTTTGGGGCCCCAAGAAAGGAGCATTTAACTTCCACGTTGTGCCACTTTAGCAGACGAGTGCGTGCATCATTATAAATTACTCAGAGTCCATACTCTCTCCTGTTATCCTTATTATACACTTCAGTATGCAATAACTTATTTGATCAAATGTTAACCTGTTGATTAAAGTTCCTTCGCCCCCTCTACTTGTGAAACAAGAGTTGCTTCCAGGTCTGTCAGAATGTTTATCTCCGGATCTCTGATCGTTTTCAACATGTCAGTCGTGGTTTGCAGTGATGTTCCAGCCCAGGATCTAAAACGTGTCATTTGGGGCATGCAGGGGGAGTCATTTTGGGGTTTACAGACAAGCATTTAGGACTTTAGAGAAAGTCTGAACTTTGCCTGCCTGATCCCACAACATATTGCCCACATAATGCTGGCTCTCAAACCAGTGTGGTATCATAATGGCTGGTTTAGATTCACCGCTCAGGGCTTTCATTAACCCAAAGATCAGCCTAATTGACGCTTGTAGGTCGCCTATGATCCGGGCCGGTGCACGCCAACTAATTTCCTCCAGTTTATTTTTGTAACCTTTTGAGTTTTGAGTTTTTTTTTTAGATCTTTATGTTTCTTACAAGAAACTTTTAAAAGGAACACAACTTTGGTTCGGGTGGCTCCTTTTTTTTAATGTTGTTTTGATAATATAAATCATGGGTTTACGCAAAAAAACATTTGAGTTATTTTATTATTGTTCAACCCCACTGTCTCCACAAAATACAACAATCTGAATGGTTGTGATGGTTCAGATGTCATAAACTAAAATGGTTTGAGGTTTGTGGGAGGATCAAGTTAGATTTTAGACCAGCAGTCCACATTTCTCTTAACACTATTTTCAGAAAACAAATGAATGATTTGAAACGAGGTCAACTGCTATTAGCATATGGAGAATCAGGACAAGGGAGTATGAATTATTATTTAAGCCGCATTAATAGACAGTAGGTTTCCTCTATATATAGCATTAATGATTCAGTGTGCAGATTTTTTTTTTAATGAGCATATTTCTAAGTATTTGGTCTATTGTTTTAATTAAACAATTGTACTACAACGTCATCCATATTTTAATAATGATTAGGTCTGTCCATATTTTATTGAATATTAAACACGTCAGGGATCATCCACGTGTAGTTCAGGTGTTATTCTGTTTTAATTTGAAGGCCTATTCTTTGAATGTTTACATAATAATAAACAAAATGAGATTATGTGATATATATATTTTGTTTAATTACTGCACAATGTGTTTGTTTTTTTGTGCAGTTTTCCCACATGTGTTTTTGCAGGTAAACGCAAATTTTCGATTTTTAAATTAATGATGTTTGTGGGCCATTTCTTAAAATGGACTTTTCTTGAAAAAGCCTCGCCCTGCACACGAGATCATGGCCATTTTACGTGTCGGGTGTCACCGTGATGCTGACACATGTTTGGATCACACGCGCGGGCCACTATGATAAACTATTTCGTCTTTTATTCGTTCTGGAAACACGTTTTTGCTCGATTTTATTTCGTCTTTTCGTTTCGTCAATTGGAGCTTGTTGGAGAATCTGTCCGGCCTTCTGCGACTTCCGGTGCTTTGGGGGCTCGTGCTGAGCACACAGTGCGTTCTGACTGTGCAAACTGTTATTTGTAAATTAATTAAGGGTTAAAAAAAGAAGAGAAAAAAGAGTCGTGTTGTGGGATTATTTGGGGTTTAGAGGGACATTTTGGTGTTTCTCCAATCAACTGGTCATTCTCCAAACAGGCCGTCGGGCATGTGTGAGCCTCCCAGCAGCATCTGCAAGAGGACACCAGAATTAATATTCAAACCCCCAAAAAAACAATGTGGGAAGGTCACGGTATAAACTGAGTATCATACAACCGGTTGAGGCTGATGTCAGTAAATTATCAGAATGATTAAGAATGTGTGATGTATTATATCTCTATTATTATAATTATAATGATTGTTATTATTATTGTGATTATCATTATTAGGACTTTTACTAAGACTATCATCCGTGTTGTTGATGATTATGCTTTTATTTTTTGAGTGAAAGTATACTGATATTTATTTGCATGCATCATTTCGTTATTCCTCTTCTTTTTTTTTGTACCGCCTAACTTGCCAACACTTTTAACGTGTCGCTATAGCAACTTGTAGTGCGTCCCAACTAATGACTTGAGTTCATCTTTCAAATAAAATCAGAAGTTTGAAATTAGCTTCTTTTTTAAAAAAAAAGTACTAATAACCTTTTCGGTCTTAAGTGTCAGAAAAAAAGACAACTTTTTACATTAGATATTAATAGAAATGATGCAGCAAGGACATTTTATTTTGAAAATAATATCAAACTGTAAAACAAAATGGCTCAATGTGCAACTTCTTTTTTGTGCAGAAATGACCTTTAACTCAATGTTAATGGGCAGGTTAAAGTCCTAGTTGTTGAGTTACAGTTAGGCTACATTACATTATTGTTCTGTGTGTTTTAATTAGCTTTTGATTAAAGGTCTATATTTTAAACATTACAACATCCGGGCCTCCGTTACCTCAACATGTTTAAAAAAAAAGAGTGGTGGTCATCCCACCACAGACACACTGTCGAGTTAAATGGGATAATCCAAATTAGGCTGGAACAAAAATGTAAAGCACAAATTCAATGACAGATGAATAATTGATGTGGCCAAATGTGTGAGGAGGTCAACATTTAATTATTGATAAACCGTCATGTTGGAGGAATGTCATTAGAAGTCTCATTTATTGTATTGTTTTTTTTTAAAGGAGACGGATAACGACACACGCACAACTGAAAATAAATATTTTGCACACGCATGCAGACACACAGCAGGCCCAACTATCAATATTACTACATTCACCTGTTGGAACAAAAATATGAATTGTATTGTTTCAGACTAAACCAAATTTATATTTGTTTTGCAAAGCCTGCAATTTGAAATACGAAGCAAAAAGAAAAAAGAGTATCATGTATATGGTGCAGTGCAAATAACAGCTTGCGGGGTTTCAACCTCTTTAAAACACACACACACACACACACACACACACACACACACACACATTTATTTAAGATATTTGGTTTGGGGAATTTACTTTTATGCAGCAATTATCTTTTAATTAAAATAATAATAATTGAGAGACCATTTTATTTGTGTCATTTCTTTTTTTTGCAATATGAAGCCCTTTACAAGTCCTGCAGGTCAAATGCATTCATATTAAAACCATTCCAGGACATGAAAACTCACTTCCATGTGACTCCCCACCTTAATGACCAGAGCGCATGTCCGCGTGTCTTTCTGTTGCGCCTGCTGCTGCTCATGACCTCCACAACTAACCGCACTTTTTCATATAACAGCCCATTTCGCGCTGAGCAGCTCCCCAAAGTCACATCCGCGGCGGCTTCCAACATGTCTGCACTCTGTTTAATGTCTCAATCACATTCAATCCTGCGGCTTTATTGCGTCACTCTGTGGGGAGACGCAGCGACAATACATCTGTGTGCGTGAGGTGTTTTATAAAAGTTACCTAAACTCCACAATTGCCCTTACACAGACTGCATTTAATATAATTATAATCCCCAAATGGGTTTAAAAAAAAAAAAAAAGGTTTTAAAAATGCTGTTTTAATTTCAATGAATGTGATCCGACTTTCCTGGGATGAACCCATCGAACCCATGAACCCTTATTATTTCTCCCCTCGCTTGATCTCTGCTCCAGATTGCGACATTAACCAAACTATACGGAAATCAAACTGCAGGGAGCAGCTCGGGTCGCGCCCACAGTGCCACTCCAGAAACCTCCGGAGCAGTGCAGGGCGGTAGGTCGGAGCCGGTGCAGCCCGATATAATCCCCGCCGTCCGTGATTTCGCCTCTCGGTCCTCCTAATTCTCCTAAAGCCCCAGCTGCTCCCTGGCCGCTCCGCTCTCGCCGCGACAGACTGCACACCACTCGCTTTATTAATAATTCACCATAATAACTCAGTAGTTCGACGCTGCTGGCTGAAGCACCCGCACCGTAAACAACTGCCCTAATTCCCCGTCTTTAATTTCTCTCTGCGCCTGTGTGTGTGTGAACGGGACGCACGCTGCTAAAGGTGAGCTATTTAGTGTTTGGCTTTTTACAAGTGATTATTGTTGTTTGTTTTGTGGGAGGGAAGTGGGAGCTCTCTTGGTGCCGTCGCCGCCGCCGAGTAGCGCACGGAGAGCTTCCATTTTACGCGCCGAGGCACCCGGAGCCCCGGCCCGGCCCGACGTGTCCCTGTGCAGGCATTCACGCTACCGGCGCGGCTGCAGCGATCTGAGGAAGCGAAAACACGCAAGCTGCTCTTTCATCTCGTCAGCTTTGAGGAGGAGGCGGCGAGGGAGCAGGGGTGTCCCCCCCCCACCCTACCCCACACACACACACCCTCCCCCCAGTTTGTGCGTAGCTCCTCGCGCGCGTGTGTGTGAGTGGAGAGAGAGAGAGAGAGAGAGAGAGAGAGAGAGAGAGAGAGAGAGAGAGAGAGAGAGAGAGATAGGAGGGTAAAACAGATCGGACGCGCGGCGCGGGAGACAGCCGCTTTTGGACACGTTTTGGAGACAGAAGCTGCCCGACTGCACACGGGGAAAAAAACAAACAAAAAACAACAACAACAGAAAGCGCAACTTACTTTGCGTCGCCTCACCCGTCCATTCCGTTTTGTCGCCGTGCCGTTAATATTGTTTCGGGGAGTGCTTTTTAATATCATTTTTTTATTTAGCGGACGAAGTTTGGCGGCTGAAGGACGCACCTCGGGACTTTGACGCAGACGTCTCCCTGACTGCTGGCTGCGGGACATGGGTCGCCTCTGAGGGCCAAGCTGCGGTAGACGGACGGACGGCTCGGAGCTGCTGTCCTCTTGTCCTCCTATCTCTTGCAGAGTGGACCCACTTTTGAGAGAGCGTGTTTTTCCCCCCTCTATCTGGGCCTACGGCCGACTTGTTTAAAGGTCCTTTTTTTTCCTTTTTTTTTTTGCTTCCGGCAACAGCGAAGAGACCAAGTCTTCCTCCCTCAGCCCGCGCTCCCTCTCTCTCTCTTTTTTTGGAAGCTGAACTTTTAAAGGAAAATGGGGCATTGAGAGGGTTGGCAGATCTCCCCACGCTATAATGGTACGTGCTGTGTAACTCAATAGTTCCCCTCTGTTGGCTCTATAGGGTAAAGTCTATAGGACCAAACATCGCTTGTGTTGAACTGAATCCCCGCAGCTCGTTTAAGGCTTTTTGTTTTTACATTTCTTTGTGGAGGGTCAGCACTTTAGAGTGAGATCTGGCTGCGGAGTACGAAGCCACAGATGACGATGCAACGCACCTGCGCGCGCGCGTTGTGTGTGTATGCGAGAGAGAGAGAGATAATGTGTGTGTGTGCGTGTGTGTTATGTGTATAATCTCCACGCTCGCCTGCCAATTTTGACAATTCAGAACTCACAACCATATTGTTACCCCAAAAAATGGAACATGCATGTCGTATTACACAACGATGTATCTGAATGCCAGCTCTTTATTTTTTTACTCTTAAAATATTTTTTCGTGAACGTAACTTTTCTTGCTCTCCCTTTGCGCGTAATTTCCTGAAACTATACCAACGACACAATAACGTTGTCATAATTAGCCCCAAATGTCTGATTGCCCCCCCCCCCCCCATAATTCAAACGGATTTCGCCTCACTGGTGGCTGAACGTTGTGCAGGCTGAATTGTTTGCAGAGGCGTGTGAGTGGCCCAGTAAATACAGATTGACAAAGTGGAGGCTGATCTTTCATGCGCAGCTCAGATCAAACAGAATAAAACACACACACGACCGCAGACTGCAGAGATCTGAAAGCCCAGCATAGTATGTGTTGGATATTCATTATTATTATTGTTATTATAACAATAATAGCTCCTCTCCACCTCGCACCCGGGCTGAGGCGGCTGCTCCTTCTTTTTCTTTTCCTTTTTTTCTTCTTTTTATCAATAGGCACTTCATTTGTGTAGTTGATGACAATTTAAAGCGAATACAAGGGGGTGGGGAGGTGAGGTGACAGACCGTCTTTGTGCCCCCCAGAACAAGTGCGATGTGAATAAGAGCTTTTAATGTTGAGCAAAAAATCTAAAGAAAGAATCTCCTCTGATGATGACGATGTATATCATTTTTAAAACCCTGAAGCATTCAGAGAGATAAATATTATATTTTACCATCTGCTCAAAAACTGTTTTTTATTGCAGTTTTTGTTCTTTTTTTTAATCAACATCTAGATTCCTCGACTTTTATTAGTCTCTGACATCTTGCAGTGCAAAGCGTTTTGAAATTATAATGACCTCAAATTAAAATGATAATGGCCTAAAATTATGACCTACATTATAGCTGATCATACAGTGTGAAATACAGCGGGCAGGTTTGATTTATTTGAGGCATTTGAAGAAAGACCTGCACTGAGGAAATGATGGGACGTTTTTGAAGAAACATAGAAATACAACACTTTAGATGAGAACAATACAGGGAATTAATGTTAGAATGTTGTTATTATTTTTTTCAGCCAGTAATATTCCTTTTTGCACCAATACCGTGGTTCTTTAAACACACGTTGAGGTCAGGCACATACATACAATGTAATAGTTGATAAACTGAAACACTATTTTGATGTTGTTTTTTTTTAATAGCGAATTCTCACTAATGAAGACAAAAAAAATTATAATATTCCTAATTTGTTTTTAATGTACAATATATTGACGATTCAAAAGTTATTGCAACGATTAACACCATATATAGTATTTGATAGGGGGTGTTTTTATAATTTGTCATGAAAACCTCTCGGATTCAGACCGGAGTCATGGGCAATAAGTTTCGCCTCATCAAACAACTTTACAGGAGCAACTTGATTGCGGTCCCCCAGATGAATGACACACTGCATATTTTCGCAAGTTTTCAAATGTTGGGTGCGAGAATATTAACTTTATCGCAGGGTTACCTGCAAAGTCAATATTGTTGGAGGTGATACCACACCCGTTGTGATGCATCCACAACAATACCAACGAGGTTTAAAATGTCACCTTTCAGGCCACGTGTGACTTGTGGTCACCAATCATCCTCCAGCCGTTCCCAAGGTGCACGGAACTTCACACGATCGTTCATAAATGGCAGCGATATCATAATGCTCGCTTTGTTTTGATTGCAGGCCTGTCATTTCACAGTTGGTTGCGCTGTGGTTGCTGCAGAGAAAACCTGCCAACCGCTGAACCTGTCAGTCAAATCAAAGCCAAGACTCTTATTGGTACCAAGCTGCGAGGTGGGCGGCAACCGTGTCATGTTATTAAATACTTTTTAGAGTATCATTTCAGTTGCAAGTGGGTGAATTATTTGAAAGGAGTTCAACACGTTGGCCTTTTGAGTCATATGGAGAATGTGTGTGTGTGTGTTTTGTAATGTAACTCGATGCTTCCTGGTCTTTGTGGTAAACTGTGCTGTATTAGAACCATAACCACAAGAAAATCTCCCCACGGATCAGTCCTTGTGCGACACAAAGGGCCGATTGTACCGGCCCCAACCTCATTGTTAAAAGCACATAGCCGGAGCTGCGAGGCCCTTAACCCGGCGAGGTTCGTCCATAAAAAGAAAAAGAAAAAAGATGAAGCGTGAATAAGGATCCATGAAGTAAAATGGTTTGCCCGTGGCTCTGGGTTACCTACAGGTAACGGCGGTGGCGAGCAGTGTTGGAAGTTCAGCGTTCCAGTCGGCGTTGTGTTTATCTAAAGGCCAGCCTGTCGAGCAGGATCCGTGGTTTGACAGGCGAGGTGCCTGCCCAAAAGCGAATCTCGGGGTGTGTCACAATGTGTGTTTAAACTTGTTTCGCCGTAACCGTTTTGATGAATGTCATTTATTCTTTTAATACAAGGAATCAGGACCGCTACTGTTTCGGCTGACATAGTTTCTTTCTATTATAAATTGTTAACCTCGCCCAGCTGATTTTCATAAGCACCTTTCATTCTGACCACACACACCTGAACATAAAGCTGCAACTTCCGGCCTTCCCGAATGTTTTTTTGCCTCTTGAGATAATCTTATACTCCTGCAGTCAGACCTCCTGAACAGAACACTTCTTGTCCCATCATGTACTATTGTGTAAAACACAACTGCCTCGATTAAGCCCGATGCAATCTTGAGCAGTGCATCTTGGCTGCACTTCTGGACCCACAAGTGGAGTGAAATAATTAGCCCCGCTCTGCTCACCCACCCACCCAGCCATCTTTTTTTTTTTTTTTAATGCAGCCCCTTCAGTTTCTCATCTTCTTCCTTATTCTCCCCGTTTTCCCTTCACACCCCTCCCGGAGATGGCTGTGCAAAAAAAGCAAGAAAAAAAATCATATTTTTCCAACGTTTCTCCCCGAGGTAGCTTTGGCAGGGGCTCACACGGCGGCCATTTCTGCCTTTCATACACCCCTCACACAACGTGGAACAGATCGCCGGTGCGGCCCGGCGTCTTTGAAGTGGTTGCCATCTCACGCAGGTTGGCTGGACTCTTTCCTCCCCCACCTCCCATCATCCTGTGCCTTGAAATTGGCAGCGTTATTTTCAGCCACCAAATCACGCTGATAAGACACAATGGCGATGATAATAATTATGTTTTTTTTTTTAAAAAGACGGACTGACAGCGGCGATAGCGCTCGCGGTCGGCGACTGTGTGGCAGCCAGAAAGAGATGCTTTCTGGAAACGAGGGAGAGGAACCGCACCAGGTGTGTGGTTCGAGTGTGCGAGCGTGTGCGTAGCCACAACACGTGAGAGGCAGTGAGACGGCGAGGAGGACGATCATTGATATGCTGCCATTCATGTGCTTTAAAATGGAGCCATCTGAGAACAAATTCCACCATCAGGGCCTTTCATACACAAAGCTCTGTGGAGGTGCGCGCGAGTGTGAGAGCACGCACGCGAGTGTACGAGCAGTTTTTTTTCCGGAGATCTCACCTCCAAAGAATTTGGCCATATGGTCGTCAACACATATACCCAGAGAGAGAGAGGGGGGGGGGGGGGGTAGAGAGGGAGCCAAGGGAAGACGGTGTGAGAGAGTGAGGGAGAAAGTGAATGAGAAGTGTCTTCTTTTGTCAGTGGAGGCAGAAGGTAAGGCAGTTTAGAACAGATCCATACCCCTACCTCAGATCAGATGGCTCAGACACAAAAAGAAAGAGTGAAAATCACGTCCCCTACTCCATATATTTGTGGAGTGGGAAAATCTGTCTCAATTAACACATTTGCATTGGGCAATGATGGACTCCAAATAGGTCACTGACTCAATCTCCCGCCTCCGAATCTTCCCTCTAAAATGTTAATTAAGGAGGGCTTTGAGATTTTTTCGCTCAGGGCTGGCCATATGGGCCGGGCATATGCTCTATATATATAGTACAATATATAATTCATACACTGCTGCAGGAGAGAGTGTTTGGGGGCCTGGAGTTTTTATTTTTTTTGTGTGTAGTTGGGGGGTTACTACAAAGGGAGTCAGTATGTTCTGGCCTCCCCAGTGGCAGGTACAGAGCTTAGCCTATTCATTAGCTTTGTGTTATTCACTGTTGCACAATGGGATTGAGGTTCATCAACACCTGTTTCTTTGGCTGACGACATAAAGAGGGCATTTAAATTCCTCTTTGTCGGTTGGTTAATATGAAATGAGAGCAAATTATCTATTGTTGGAGTGCAGTTGCCGTCCACGACGCAGAATTGGACTGTGGCAGCCAATGAAAACAGAGCGGCTGTTTTTTGGGTTACGCCAATCCGAGGAGGCCCTGCTACTTCACCTGACCTTGTTTCTGGCCAGGCACAACCAATCGCAGAGGCCCCTGCACACCTGATGCATTGTGGTCTGCCCGCTGGTAGTCGGCAGGCGCGCCCCCACACAGGTGCCGTGGATCCAGGCCCATTATTCTGAGTGCCGGCCAATCGGATGCGTCGTCTCATTACCGGACACGTGCGGACTGGCAGACTTTGAGCGATTGGAGTTTGTCTTGTGCGTGCACATCAGCACGCGTATGTACGTGGGCATTGGAGCAACTCTGCCACCCCATTCCCATAATGCTTTTGTCTTATCAGCAGGCCTCTTGCTCTCTCTCTCTCTCTCTGTCTCTCTCTCTGTCTCTCTCTCTCACCCTCACCCCGTTCCTGGCTTCGCGCTCTTCTAGAGACTCAACAATGAGCACTGTGTTGCACCCTTTAAGGAGCCGCAGGCCTCGGCTATAAAACCAAAAAAGAGACTTAAAAAAACACGTTTATGGACTAATAAAGATGATTAGAAATCGCACAATTGCAGAAAAATGGATGGTTTGCGAGCGCAGATTATCTGTAATAAAAAAGCCGAGAGGGGAGACGGGAGGGAGAGAGAGGGAGAAAGCGAGTTTGCTGTACAGACCTCTCATTGCGAAGGATATGAATAGCCTTTGTTTTCACCACAACTCGGGGCTGTGTGGTCTGCCAATGTCTGGCTCTTATTATGGGGTTTGTGTCTGCGTAAGTGGCATGCACGTGTACGTTGGTGTGTTTGTGTGCAAGGCCGAGAGCACATGGGAGTGGAACAAAAAAAGAAAAAGCATATATATATATATATATATATATATATATATATATATATAGAAAGAAAAGAAAGAAATGTACACTTTTATTCATCCCCGTGGGGAAATTCTTCTCTGCATTTGACCCATCTTTAGTTATTAAGGAGCAGTGGGGCTGCAGCGAAGCACCCGGGGAGCAACTGGGGGTTCAGTGTCTTGCTCAAGGACACTTCAATATATATATATATATATATATATATGTGCAGGTGATTATATTTTCAGGAGGGTTTAGACTACACGTTTAAATGTTTCCACACACCAGATACACTGTATTTACTCCCGGCTCCCGTTCAGCTAAATAAATGTGGCATGGGGTCTCCGGCTGGCACAAGCGCACGTGCATGCTTTTTTTTTTTTTTTTTTTGTATCCGTTCAGGTTGTGAAATGAACGGCACAGCGGCTGTGGGATTTGGGCTCCCTTCGGCTAAGTAGAGTGGGATAGGTTGATCCAATCAACGGCAGAAACTGCAAGGAGAGCCCGTTTCACAGCTCTGGGCCCTGCCAGAACCCTGCCTGCCTGGCTGCTTGACTTAGAATACAAATGAAGCTCCCTGAATGCACACTTACACAAACACACACACACACACACACACGCACGCTGGTACTTACAGGCAGTCTGGCTGGGGATGTATAGTGCAAGAGTTGTTAGCGGGCGCTGTGCTCTCTGTGGCGAAGTGACACCAGTTATGAGGCTGTCTCATTGAGTGCAGGTACATTTCTGGGATTGTTGGATCCTGGTGACTTCAGGACATTATTGGTCACAAATATCCTTTTTTCGCTAAACTTCATTTCTTTGGGCCAATGTCGCCTAAAGTCCCAGCTCCCCCCCAAATTACAAATGATCTATTTCCTATTACCTGTAGTGCTTTCCATATTTAAATCAACATTGTCTTGGGTGTGAGTGGCCGGGATTTGGAGATGAATTTATGTTGTTTTTTTTAATGTATTTTTGATTTTGGGGGTGAACTGTCCCTTTAGCCTTTGTTAAAGAACAACAAGTGTCTGATATAACGCTCAATGATTTAAACGTTCTACTATTTTGAATTGCTAGTTTGTTTATGCCTCCTAGTGGGAACTCATGTAAAGCAACAGGTTCAAGCAGCGCCTCAGTGCCTCTGCTTCCTAAGAGAGTCGGTGATAATGTGACAGAACTTTACTCCTAAACTGATCAAAGTTTCAATAAATAACCATCTCTTTTTTATTTTTATTATAGGCTACTGACACCTACCTGGTGAACGACGATCCAACTAGAGGCCCAGGGATGCCTGAATGTTTCCTCGTGTCTGACACGTATAGGGTAAATACACACACACACACACACCACAAGCTCTTTGCATCTGTCCTTGTCTGGTTGATGCCCCAAGATCTGTTTCCTGGACACGCAACAAGCCCAGTCCATTAAAAGTAATCTCATTATAAAGATTTACAGCGGTTGGAAGGAGGCGGGCGTTCAGAGTACAAAGACTCACCAGAGCATTGTTGAATTGGAGGCTCTGGGGTTAATGTGTCCAGGAAAAACACATGCTCATACACCAACCTCCTGTGAAAAATCTCCCACATGTCATCACGGGCGTCCTGAACTCATCTGTCCACTGCGCTGACATGTGTCGACGGCGGCCTGTGCAAAAACACTGCATTTCCTCAAAATGGCAACTTTTCTGACACGCAGGCTTTAAAAAAAAAAGTATGCCTATTTATATATATTTATGTGTAAAAGCATCTTTGACCGAGTTCACAGACGACCTTTGGCCCTGCGAGCTGTAATCTGACGTGCTGCATTTACCGCTTCAATGAAGAAAAGCGATGACATCAGACTAGAGAAATAAACGTCCTCTTCCTCTTGAGTCCAAACACGGGCAGAGACGCAGTAATCCGAGCCGGGTCGGGGTAAAAAAAAAAATGTATGTGCAGCCGTTGCACTCAGTGAACGCGTTTCAAAAAGCAGCAGGCGTAACACATTGCTCCGCACACACATACACATACACACACACACACTCACACACAAACACACACACACACACACACACACACACACACACACACACTCCGATTGCAAACCGATCCAAAGAGTCTCCGGGATCCTCGGTGTGTATGATATCCTTGTTAGCCATAACAGCCAGTCTCTCTGACTGCATATGCCTGTATGCATTTGACTGGCGTGCTCCCTCCCAGAGCACACACCAACAGCTTACTCAAACAATATTTACACTGCACGCCATGGTAAACGCTACACTTACACACATTTTCCGTTCCCATATTTCCTGCCTTTTTCTTTTTTCATTTTTTTTTTTTGAAAGGCGGCCTCAACCACCTGTCTCACACATTTAGCATGCTAATGGAAGTATGCTACATCACTTTCAATATTTAATGGCCTAACCACAGGCGATGGTAAACAGCGAGTGTACCGACCGGGCAGAGCCGTGTGTCAAGGGGAGACCACAACATGCTAACTTTAGACACACCATATGGTTTTCTCGTGTGCCCTTTTTTAATGGCAAACATAGTCCCAGGAACCACTAGAGCCCTGCACGCTCAAGGGGTTTTTGGTTGGTGACGCTCGGACCGGACTGTTTAAACACGGCCAGAGAGAGAGAGAGAAAGAGAGAGAGAGAGAGAGAGTTTGGAAAGAAAAACCTGAGTGTTTTGTAACCCCTGCGGTTGCTATAGTTTGTTTGTTGCGGCCAAGTTGCCTGTGTTGAATACCGAGATGGATGTCTCGGCCCAGGCTGCAGCCGGAGACAAAGGCAGCCAGTAAAGTCACACCGACGAAAAAAGGGTCAGCTTGTGTGAGTGTGTCTGTGTGTGTGTGTGTATGTGTGTGTGTGTGTGTGTGTGTGTGTGTGTGTGTGTGTGTGTGATCAAGACAGCGGAAAAACAGAGGGAACAGCAAAAGACTATAAGATAGATAGAAAAACAGGGAAAGAGGTCACTAAAAAGACAGCGATTGAGAAATAAAGAGAGAGAGAGAGAGAGAGATGTGGGTGGACGGAGAGAGAGAGAGAGAAAGAGAGGAGGGAAAGCGAGGGAGCACACAAAGGCTTTGGGGTTTTGGGCCTGTGCCGCGGTGGGGTGTGGTTTATAAACGAGGAGAGACTATGGGAAAATGAATGGACTACACCTCAATGTGCTTCACTTTCATGCACTTTTATTTTTCTCAATATAATTCACTCTCCAGTCGCTTATGCCAGCGCATCTTTGACCATAAGACATTTGTGGTTGTGTGTGTGGTTGTGCCTGTGTCTGTGTGTGTGTGTCTGTGTATACTGTACATTAGATGCATGTGTGTATGTGGTGCGAGTGTCTAAGTATCCTACATAGGCTGAGGTCTCGTAAAGCTGCACAGCTTCATATCCCCCTGAAAAACTTGGCATTCGAACGCGGGGGTGACTTCAACCCCTAAGAAACCGCACCCTTTGCACGCACACGCACGCACACACGCACACACACTCACACACACACTCACACATGCACAAGACAGGGGCTTATGTATAATTGCAGGCACTCTGCCTGCATATATGAGTTTGATTAGGCTGAGGAGCAGGGAGCGGGCAGGGATAAAGCCGAGTCTGATTAGAAACAGAGTGTATCGCTTCCATACAATAGGAGTCACAATGAAACTGGTTCAGACCACTTCGTCCAAGTCCAGGTATCTTTTGTCTCCATATGCATATGTACAGCACACTCAAATAGTAGTTGGACTGTGTTCAACAAAAAAAAAGGGGGGGGGGAAACCAAGAATGCATCACAGTCGAATACAATTACAAGACCGTAAATGTACAACTTTACGTAATGACTTTGGACTTATTTAGTTCATCGAGGGCATTCTAGGTGCTGAAATGTCACGACTGTTCCAACGCAGACGAGGGTTATTTTTTCAGCCCGAACTGCAGAGCTATGGCCGCGCTCAGGTGAAATGAAGCCGCCAGAGCCAGGGCCTCAAATCCAGCCGTCACACCTTGTAAAATTAATTAAACGCAAATATGTTTGGCCCACATTTGAGCCGAGCTTTCAGCCGCCTCGGGCACCCCTGTCTGCGGCACACCTTTTTTAATTTACAGTAACAAGAATTTAAGAACACGGGGCCTCTTTGCACTTAAGACACTTGAATTAGTTTACTGTGCGGAAAGCTGACGGGCTGACGGAACGCTGCAGCCAAATCTGAGCTGTAAATGTCAAACCTTTGCTTCTATTTCTGGGGCGGGTTTGCTTCTGCATTTTATGCAACTACAAAGGATATGAAAGTTGAAAATGGATCATTTTGAAGAAGAGGACTTGTTATTGCTCTGTGCTAACTAAAACCGTGGTTTATAATACAAATAAGAAAAAATATACTTGCACGTAACAAAGTGACCAGATCTCTGTCATATTAAATGAACATCGCACAATAACTATTGTGAGCAATGATATGAATATCAAAAATTACAACAAAAAACTGTAAATTGTGAATTATTTGTGTGTTTTGGAGATAGATGGACCGACCCACAGACAGACAAATATATATATATATATATATATATATATATATATATATATATATATATATATAGGATCTCAGTTATCAACACCAGATTAAGTAAAAAGGCGGAGAGAGCACAGAACAACCATTCCCTCACACACTAAAGAAAACTCCAGATCTCACTGCAGAACTCTATACGCCCAGGTGTAAATATTCTAGAAATATTACATATCCCAGAGGAATTTAATAAAGCATCATAAAACTCGATGAGGTGACTGAACTCAGCACCGAGCAACACATGCGCCCCCCCCCCCCCCCTCCCCTCGTGCGACTCCCTCTCCGAGAGTTTTCAGCGAGACGCTGATTCTCTTCAAAAAGAAGAAGAAGAAAAAGAAAAAAAAGAAACTTTCATAAGTCGATGATGGTAATTTTAGACACCGTTTTAGGTTTGAGTCGAAGCGGAGAGACGGAGCGAGAGAGAGAGAGAGGGAGAGAGAGAGAGAGAGAGAGAGAGCGAGAGAGGGAGAAAGCTAGAGCGCGAGAGGACGAGGGAGGGAGGGAGGGCGAGCAGAAAGTTTCCTGTAAAGTTAGTGGAGCTTCCACAGTGAGTGAGGCGGGGTTACAGCCTGGACTGAGCCACAGCGGCTTTGCGATGCGGCACCGCAGCGAACCTCCATCCAACTTTACTATCAACAACTCCACTTTTCATCTCTAGACACAACCATGTACTCCCCGTACTGCTTGACACAGGTATGGACCAGAACAATGTGTGTGTGTGTGTGTGCATCCGCCGCTTCCCCCCACGCTCTTCTTGTTTGCTTCTTTTATTTTCCGGTATGGTGCGCCTCCGGTTTGTTTCTACTGTACGCGGTGACAGTGCTGTGCTGCTGCTGCGTGACATTTGTTGCGTTTTTAAGGACCTTTTTTTCTCCTCTCTTCTCCGACTCGGCTCTCTTTCCCCCGATAACCTCGCTCTCTCTCTCTCTCCCTCGCGCGCGCTCCCTCTCTCCCCCTTTCTATTTCTTTTCCCTTTTTTTTTTTTTAAATAGCACTCCTCCAACGGGCTTTCTTGTGCGTCTCGTTGCGCATGGCTTTGGAGAGAAAATGGCGCTTCTACCAAATGTATTTAATATAAAAACGGAGGCTGGAGAAGAAAGGGAAGGAGGGCTCGGCGCCCTGACAGTTGGCCGCCCCGAGGCAGTCATCGGCCGACGATAGTGAAGCACGAATCGGGTCTCGATGCGGTCGTTGCGTCGCGGGGCACTTTATTTGGAGGGTTTCTGACTCGCGCCTGCGTGGTGACGGAGCTCTGCCGGGGAGCCTTTAGGGTCGACTGTCCCTCGTGGAGCCTGTTCCATCAGCAGCCTCGTTTGGCGAAACACAACTTCGGGGGAGTTTTCTAAGGGGGGGGGGGGGGGGGGGGGGGGGGGGGGGGGGGGGGGGGGGGGGGGGGGGCGGGGGGCGATCCTAAAGGGGACCGTAAAGGCGACGGAGGGGAGTGGGCGGATGTGTTGTGGACAGTCCGAGCTGCATGGCCGCAGTTTTGAATTCACCACAAAGTACAGTTGACCTTTGAGGACGCAGTGACGCCCCGATACGTTATTGACCTTAATGGCGTTAAAGGGAGCACCGCGTGCTCTTCCACGCGAGGGACAGCTCGCCTTCGGCTGTGCGTATATATATATATATATATATATATATATATATATATATCAGATTGGGTTCGGGGGAATGGTTCAGTTAAACGGTGTATGCATGCGTTGGATTTGGTTGTGCTTGTCTTTAAAAAAACATTATAAAATGTGTTTATAGAATTAAGAGATCCGGTTTTAAAATGCCGCTCGAAATTATTTGTAATTAAATGCACAATGATGGAGTCCGTTTTGACCTGTCCCGCCCCCCCCCCCCCCCCCCCCCCCCCCCCCCCCCTATGCGCTCTCTGTACAGAACGAGTCTTCCTCACCCTTTAGATAAATTATATCTATTACTATATTATACATTAAATATTCTTTAAATGAGTTGTGCATGTACACAATGTAAATATTGGTTAGAGGGAAGTGAAACGTTGCTTTGTTCTGACTTCATTTCAGTCAGGATATTCTTTTCTTGATGTGCTGAATACGCCTCGTTGTTCGCTGTGTTAATACTTTGATCTGTAAACTAACAGCTCGCAAAGGTCAAGTCATATGACCTTTATTGCTTTTTTAATTTGTAAAAAAATTTTTTTTTTAGTGCTTTCCCCCCCTTTGCTGTTCGCGAGCAAACATTTAAATGAGTGGTTTTTCAGCCCGTTTCCACATGCAGTGCAGTCACTGCAGAGTTAACAGGAGAGCTGCAGCCGGCCGGGCGTCAACTCCGGGCCGCAGCGGGTCCGGGTTTCCCTCCCGCAGCCCCAGCTCGTCACGAAACCGCAGCAATAAAAGTCAACTTTACGTGTCAGTATTTTACCACCAAAGGCTTTGTAAAAAGATTCAGTTGCATACGACCTTTTAACATTACTGTTGGTCAGAAGGCGCTGTGTGTGGTTTTCTGTGTGTGTGTGTGTGTGTGTGTGTGTGTGTGTGTGTGTTTGCAGTCAGAGGTCACGGCCTCGTGTCCGTTTCAGAGCCACGCGGTTTTGCATTGCTGTGCTGTGGGATATTATATATATAATTAATATATATATATAATTAATATATATTGTACTAAATCTATATCTATTTTGTGAGAGTGTATTACACCTGTGTGTATATTTCTTCATGGGATGAAGCGGAACACATTCTGTTCTTGAAACAGACTCGAGGAGCTCTGTGCATGATTTCGGCTCGGTGGTTTCAGGCTATCTGACCTCTCAAGTGTTACACGAACAGCAGTGCTCAAATGCGAAATTATATTTTAACACATGTATTTAAAAAAAAAAAAAAGGTTATACTCCATCAACATCATTTACATCACTTAAAAACACGCTCCCCCTCTCTCTCTCTCTCTGTCTGTCTCTCTTTCTCTTTTTCTTTCTCTCTTTCTATGTGTTTCCTCGCGACGTCTCTGTGGGGGAGGGGGGGGGGGGGGGGGGGGGGGGGGATCCTCCCTCTAATCAATAGTCTATTTGATTTGCTCCGTAAAATAAGTCCAACAGCCCTGCTGCATATTTAGCACAGATAATGTTCCAAGCCGGGCGGTCTGAGGCAGAGGTCCGCATCGAGTTTCCTCTTTCTTTCCATTAATTAAAATTAATTGGCAGCAGATCCTCCCGCGCGAGCGCCTCGCAGGGAAGCGTGATGCCCATATGCGCGATACATATTGATCCGCTCGCTGTTTTTCTTTTTGCGTCTCGCGCATACGCTGACGGACATAAGCGCGTCGCGTCTGATTTGCTCGCCTTCTCTTTTGTCTCCTCGAGAACTCGTCTTCGTTTTTCAGGAATATTAACGGAGCAGTACTTTAAAAAAAAAAAAATGTAAGGGCCACCTGCAATTTAAACTCGTTTATCCTCCTTTCATTTGATTTAATCGCCCGTTTTTACTGATCTGCCGTTTGTTTGTTGGTTTTCTTTGTGTACACACACACACACACACGTCCAACAACTGTACTTGTACCCATATTAAAGCCTCCGTCGTCCATTAAGACTGCTCATGTAGCCTAAATAATTCACAAATCACCGAAAACATGAAAAACTGGTGTAAACAATCTACAATGTATTATTAATGCTGGTAAAAGCTTTGCTGGAACGGTCTGGTAGGTGACGGCCCCGATCAGCCAAAAAAGAAAAGTGGTTGCCAAACAGCACCGAGAGTTTTCATTCATTCATTTTTAATTTTTATTTACGTGGCATTGTTTCACATCCCTGCGCTGCGCGTGTGCACGTTAACGTGTTACCCCGCAGGCGTCGTTAATTCAAACTTTTATGCGCTGCGTTTTTCCACGCAATCAATTATTTGAGACTCCAGTTCTAGGCCGCGCTCCTCCAAACGAGATGCCGCGGCGCTGCTCGTGCCGGACCGCGGCGCAGCCTCACACACACTGCCAACTTCCGGGAAGCATTCGCTGTGACCTCGAGAGATGCTTTCGAGACTTGTTTAACTTTTCCCCGCACAGATCACGCACGCACGCCAAAAAAACCCAACATTTTTTATTTTGTATTTGCTTGCTCGATTCTTGCTTATAAGAGAGCTTCATGTCCAATTATTTACAGTTCTAAAGTGTGGGTTTTTCTCTCCAAGATTTGGAGATCATATAAGTCCTTGAAATGCACTCAGCTGTGCAGATTGGCAAAGCACTTGAAAGCATGCAGTGAAATCTATACATACTGTAGCCATTGCCATATAGCCATAGCAACAGACTCCCCCCCCCAAACAGATTTTTGTAGTCCATATATCTTTGGTGATGGAGATGAAGGCACTTATACTCATACAGAGGATGCATAAAGTCTGTGTGGCAATATGTTTGGAGCCCACGCAAGCACTTTCAGTCTATTCAGTAAAAACTCAACATTCAAGGCCTGAGTCCACACCAGGCCTTCAGCTGTGAGTGTGTATGTGTGTGTGTGTGTGTGTGTGTGTACAGTAGAGGCGCGTTTCTTAGCGCTGCCCTGTTTGGGGTCGGTGGCTCTCCTGCGTCAGTCCTCGGTTCTGGTTTCACCGGGACAGTCGAGGCCTGCACGATCTGGTAACATATGAAGCCTTGCTGGCATCCCCCTTGCGACACACACACACACATCCTGCTCACACAGAGCTAGTCGGTATAGGCACAGCATTGACAGCGGAGAAGAAGTCTGCCGTGGACCGTAGGCAGGGGTTAAAAGTGGGCACGCCGACTGTGCCAGGACGACAGGCGGGACCAGGGGGTACATTGTGTTCTTTTTACTTATTCATCCCTTCTGCTGGAGGCGGACCAGGTCCACCTTACACTGTTTGGCCCCGCGAGTGAGAGATGGCAAGCAGGGGACGGAGGTAGGAGTGCAGGGATGTGGGAAAAAAGCACAACATGTCTGTTCACGTCAGTTTTGATTACGTGGAGAGAGACCCCCCCCCCCAAAAAAGTGTGGATTTGTATTTGTGGGAGTTTTAAATAAGCTATAAATTAGCTCAAATATTCAAAATCGTGTTTGTCACGATTTTGCCCCCCCAGCAGAACCCTGAGATAGCTTGCGGACTGTCCTCCTCTGCCTGTATGTGTGTGTGTGTGTGTGTGTGTCTTGGAGGTGAGTTAAATCCATCACCGTGGTGCTCGGCTCATCCCTTATCTGCGCAGTCTTCCTGACTGCCCAGAGAAAATGGATTTATCATGCTTAACCGAGGCACTTGGCACAACGATGTAATAGGTCGTTGTCCCCTGGATGGATGGACGCGTGTTGGTGTGTGTGTGTCCGATATGTATGTGTCCATGTGAATATGTGTATCCCCCCCACCCCCTTGTCCTTTGCCTCCAAGTGTGGATTAGGTTTAAGCTGATCTGTGGCCGGTGGAGGCAGGCGGCGCCTATAGCGCTCTTATGTTGCTCTGTGATATGGTTTGGTTTACCGAGCCACACGGCACACACATGTACATATACACACACACGCGCTCATCTGAAATCAGGCTGAACACTCACGTATGTTATAGCCAAATAGACTGACATGTGGTGGCGCAGCAGCAGCAGCCGAATCACTTCAGTGTGCTGATGCTCACGACATCTCGCATGAGAGTAGAAAGGTCCCCCGAAAAAGAAAGAAAATCATGCCTATCTTTTGTCGATGCAATGCACTCTACCGAATGTAATTGAATAGTTTTGGCAGGGGGTAAGAATCAGGTGCGATTGACTGATAATTGCACATCACCCCCGTTTTCTCAGGTTTGAGAGTCAAAGGTGCAGCAGCTATCAGTCACTCGCAGCGAAGGGACTCCGGTCTGCCAGCAAGCGGTGAGCCGGTGGGAAGGCGGTGAATTAAGGGGCGCGAGAAAGCCGCACAGAGCCAAAGCGCCGCGCTCCTCCCGCAGCTGCCGGGGACAGACTCCCCTTCACCTTCGTCTTCCTCCTCCTTCTCCACCCCTCCCCTCCTTCTCCTCAATTAGCTCCCTTTAAAAGAGAAGTAACGGTTAGCGAGAGAGAACAGTGCGTCTGCATTGTTCCAGGATGAGCCGTGGTTGTTGTTGTTGTTGTTGTTGTTGTTTGTCTCTCCCCCTCTCTCTCTCTCTCTCTCTCTCTCTCTCCATCCCCCTCCTTCGCCGTCCTTTGGTGTGTTTTTCGTTCGTTTTGATTTTCTCAGAGGCTTTTTCTTTTTTGTCCTTTTTTTTCTGTGGGGGTAACCCCACTGAATGGGACAATGCAGCCTAGCGTGAAATTAAAGCTCTTAGTTAGTTTGGAGTTGCTCAAAAGAGGATTTTGCACATGCATGCATTCATACACCCTCCCATACGCTATAGATATAGCTAATTAGAGGAAGTACACCCTATGTCGAGCATCAAGGGCCCAATTAAAAGAGTAGAGGGAAACCTCAGCGTGCGAGATCTTGGCCAAATCGGCTGCGTGAATGCAATCCCTGCGCCTTGCGTGTGAACAGTGCGTCTGCCTTCTTAATCCAGGCGGGAGAAATATGGACACGACTGATATGAGAAGCCCAAGTTTCATTAACATATGCACGTCACGTACTCGGTGAGTAAATCAAGAAAAGAAAAAAAAGCAGTCGGATTGATCGTGCCCGACAGGCGAGCATCTGATTCCAAACAGATTGAGCTGCTCTCGCCGACTCTTCCAGGTCTCGATTTTGAAATGTCTGTCATGCATGCACATTAGAGTTTTTTGTTGTTCACGTCAAAGGCATTTATTTGTGCAATTTCACAGTGCAACGTCGGAGGCTGACGGCTGTTTAGCTTTGTCAAATGTGTTTCCATGCTGTCTCAGAATATTTCAGATAAAAAAGCAGTAACTTCCTTGTGTAATACTTGCCGTTCCTCTTACCTGTAGAGATATTTACCGATCTCGATTGTTTTGGTGCGAGTCGCCTCGTCGTGGAGATGATTTCTGTAAAGAGGCGTTGCTATGGAGTTTTTCCAAATGGAATTTTATTCAAATTTATTTGACGCTTTGAGCACCGCAAGCCAAGCGCCATATAGTCCCATTATATTGGAGAGAAGGCCGACATCTCTACGGCCGATGGAAGAGGAAAAACGTGTATTTTAGATTTTAGGGTGTTTTTTTTAAAGTAATGGAAACACAAAGGGCAGACTGTATAGCCGTGACACCCCGCTGTGTTGAACAGACTATAAGGTAATTTATTTGTTGCTTGCCCTGTTGGTGTGTGTGTGTGTGTGTGTGTGTGAAAGAGAAAGAGGCAGACTAATATAGAGCAGCAGCAGTCCACATCGCCTGAGTGGTACGAGTGATAGCTGAAATACCCACCAGACCGAACAGATGTATCGGATACCTGACGCACTAGCACCAACAATCTTTACTCCCAGTCCGATCGAGTAACATGCACTCAAATGCTCCTGTTCAGCCCTATTTCCTCAAGTTAAACTACTGGTCATGGAGGCCTGCAGTCCCGACAAGGTAGCCAGTTAGTGAGTCAGACTTTGTGGAACAAAGTGTGCTGGTCTCTGATCCCCTCTCTCTCTCTCTCTCTCTCCCTCCCGTTGAGAGTGTTGGCAGACCGCCAGGGGTGGAAAAATCTATAAGCCATTGCGTAATATACCATATCTTTACCTTGGTTGAACCCCTGTGCAAGATTCACAGCTGTGTAAGAGCATGTGTGTGTGTGTGTGTGTGTGTGTGCATGCATGTGTGTGTGTGTGAGACGGGGACAGACAGACATAGAGGAGAGAGAGAGTGGCTTCTTTGTGGCTAGTTTTCAGTCCGCACCCTTGTATAAACAGGATCACACCACTTTGATCCAACGCTGCCGCCAAAATATTTTCAGCTAAATTAAATATAATGTAATAAATGAAACTGTCGAATCAGTTCTCATCTCCTCTAATACGATCCACTCAGCCGGTGTGATATTGGCCATCCCATGTCGCACGCTCAGTCGGATTCGTTTTGGATGGCGGTGATTATTATTAATGGTCTGTAATGACTACTGATAATCCCCACATGCAGTGCAGCGCACCCCTTAGATTCGCTTGGAGGCATTTGTTTGTTAATGCATCAGCGAAACCTAAAAATACATCCAGATGTGTGTGAGACAAAACCGCAAACTCGACTGAGACCCCAGCCATTGTTTAAGCTCATGCCCTATTATAAATCTTTTTTTTACCAGCTTGCTCGTGGAAATGTTCTCAACAAACTTGCACAGAACCCCAATCCCCCGACCCCCGGGTCCTCTGCAGCTACACAGAGTAGAGGGTCAAACTGAGTTAGTATGGTGATGGTGGTTTGGAATTGGGGGGGGACTGTATAAGGGAGGTAAAGGTTCAGTAAAAAGTTGGGTGGCAGAGGGATACAGCATCGTTTTTCACCTCATGTACTGCATATGCATTTGTGTGTGTGTGAGTGTGCGAGGCGGAATGCTGATATGTTTGTGTTTATTGACTCAGAGAGACGGGCTGTGGCTGCGCACACAGCGGTGTACGGGTGGCAGGGGTCCAGGCTTTGGGGGAAACGTGTGTGTTTAAAGTACACACAGGCCTAATTATGCTGATTTAAGCATTCTTGCGGTCCTCCCTCTGGCTTGTGGTGAGTTAACTGCCAGCAGAGAGAGAGGGGAGGGGGGGGGGATAGTACAGAAGACAGAAAGTGAGGCTCAATAATTATATTTAAATTAGAGTATAGAAAGAAGAAAAGATGTTCGTACAACGCAACACAGTGAGTGTGACTCGTCCGTGTAGTCGTCCCAGGACGCCCGCTGAAGAGGAGGAAAAACACACACTGCCGTCAAACTTCCCGGCAGGTCTTTTTCCCTCCTCACTTCGGGGTTGAGAGCGCGTCTGCGCTTCGTATTTATTTTTATATTCAGATGTTATGGATTGCTCCGGGAAAAGGCCGTCCCTTTTCCCAGCAAGAGGAATTAATACTGTTTGAACGCTCTCTGCGGAGTCTAAAAATTAGGGATTTTTTTTTTGCAATGGAGGTTTATACATTTAAAAACCTAACCACTGCTAAACAAACAAACTGGGGCATGATTAAAAGCTGAACCTTGTTTGTTGACTCTCGGCTCTCCTGTGGGCCTGTGGGTGTGCACCTGTCTGCTGTCGGTTCACGCGCGTGCACGTACCAGGCGGCTTCACTGTGGATTGTGTCCAGAAGGCGGACAACATTAGGGAAAGCGGTTAACTCTGACAGCACTTGTTTGCACTGTTAGCGCTGCTAGCACCGTTAGCTGGCAGCCGTCGCCATGTTTAAAGCTGTTGAGAAGCACCTTTAAAATAAGCACGTAAGCTCAGTAAAATGTCAATTAAGAAATACAAATAACAGCTGTGTCTGGGGATTCCGGCACCTTGCGACTCTGTTGCCTAAACGATCTCCAAAACGCCACGTGAACCACTAAAGAGTGCATAGACGGCCTGCACAGATTCCCTTCACACAACTAGGGAGCAGGCCAGAGATTGATGAGGCTAGCCGGTGTGCGTTCTTTCACGCAGGTGATAAAATCCTGGCAGGGCTGCTCAGTGTCTCCGGGTTCATCCGCTGCAACTGCATGAGACGGGATCAACCAACACCAGAGCTCACATGTGCTCCCATCTGACAATATGCTCTCAATTTCCCTACACCTCATTCCTATCTTCTTTTTTTCCATCTCTTTCTCAAAACCGCCCCTCTCTCTTTTGCCTTTTATATATTTTTGGGATATATATCTTATCTCCGCCTTCTTTTCCCTGTCTCTATCCCCATCCCTGAGCTCTCCTTCAATACATCTTTTACTTCACCCCACCCCACGCACACACACACACACACACACACACACACACACACACACACACACACATCCCTCAGGAAGAGCCACAGTCTTATCTGGGATATGTTGGATTTGGTGAGCTTAAAAGCCACTTTACTAACTCCCTACCTCTCTTGAGAACGGTGCACTATCTAAAACAGTTTCACCACTCGCTCGCCTTTGTCCGCTGGAATGCTGTTCGTTGGGGGGACTTCTTACTCCCTCACAGCCTCTTAATGCTAATCCTTCACCTGACTCTCCATCTTCTGGACCGCCACCCTCGTCTCCCTGCCTCCCTCCACTTCTTCTCGAACAAATGCCTGATATACACGTATCGGGTTGCTTCGGTAATGTGAAGGAATGCTAATGTATCATAACCACATTACTGTACTTAAAGGAGGCCAATGGTGCCAAGTGCTATCTGGAGAATCCAATCTCCCCAGCAAGAGCTTTTCTCTCCCCTTCAGATTGAGCGTCTAGAAACACAGAAATCCCGAAACAATGGCGTTGTTGTATTCAATAATGCCATTTCTCCAAGAATTGGAAAGCCAGCCTAAATAAAGAGGCAGCCAAATCCAATTTTGCATCTGATTTATTTATTTATTTTTCTCTGGGCAGCCGAAGAAGAGCTTGAATATTGCCCAAAACATTTCCCTATACGTAGTTCTTCTTTGTGCGTGTGAATCAATTCAGGTTTTTTGCATACAGCGGCGTAGCTGTATGCAACGTTTACAAACAAATGCGATATTCAAGAGACAAAATATGTATTTGAACGCTTTCAGAGTGTAACCAAATGATGAGTGTAAATCCAGTAGCAGGTCGGACAGGAAATGATCAGGCCGGGGGGTGGGGGGGGGGCAGGCCCTCTCTGGCATGTGGCAAGCAGACTGGAGTGAGAGGGATTTGCTGGTTTTATTATTAGGGTCTGTGTCTGTGTGTGTGTGTGTGTGTGTGTGTGTGTGTGTGTGTGTGTGTGTGTGTGTTGTTGATGGAGCGGCTCCATCCATGTTGACTCACAGAGAGACACCGGCAATGGCTACACTGAGCATGGGTGTCAGGCTTGGCTGATGACTCCTACTCCCTGAACAGCAACGCAAAGGCAAAACCCATGTGTGTGTGTGTGTGTGTGTGTGTGTGTGTGTGTGTTTCTCCGTTTCGAGTGGACGTGTGCAGACCACACTGCACGTGTGCGCGCGCGTGCGCATTTCAGTCCTGACAGCCAAGAAGCCTCAGCAGCATCTGACGTGGCAGCTCTTGCTGCTTTCCATCCAGCTCGCTCTCCTTCTGGCTCACTTTTCTGTGATACTATCTCTTCATACAATCACATGTTTATAAATGGAGGCTGACTGGTATTTCATTCCGGCCCAGTGTGCGCCGAGAGTGGATGAACACTGCTGCGAAAATGACACGGCACGAGTAGATTTAGTGTAGATAGGAAATATTTTTTTTTAGACGGCAGTAAAGCTGAGCCAGATTGAGTGTTTTTTTGCCGTTTGCTGCATCTTATATCTAATTCTTTTTTTTTTATTGTTGCTAGGCAACCACCGAATGACGAATAAACTCTATGCTGCCTAATAGTCAATAGTACAGTTTCAATTAGTGAAAACAACTTTCCGTGGTAATGTTCTTTGTTTTTGCGGAAAGCTTCACTCGAGAAAAAGTAAATATATATTGGCCTGCACGGACACATTTGGTCACACAAAGACAATATTGCACTTTCATTTCATTCCATTTCTCAGCACAATTTTGAGGGATTTCCAGGTAAAATACAACCTATAAATTTACCAAATAAAAGCTATTAAGTCGTCACTAATGAACATATGCTGTTATTGTTTCAATTTGATCATAGCTGTTGTACTGCAGCAATAAACTAATCTGAATCAGGGTGGGCTCCCTCCGTTTTATGTCCCTTCTGAGGACATGTACTTATGGCTGTGTGCCTGTGGTGCTGCGGTGCTCCTGAGGTCTGTGCGAGGCGGTAGTTCGGCCTGGGGGAAGGCAGCGCGTGTGGTCACAGAGGAGATAACTGCACACACACTCTCTCACAGAGGCGCCCGTCTGCACCGTGTGTCTGCCTGTCCTCCCCTTGCTTTGTTTGAGGACACATCTTAAACAATATATATATATATACATGGCTTTGGAGGATAAAAGTTTCAGAAGTGATTTAGTTGTTTGTGTGTGTGTTTGTCCTTGTGTGTTTATGTGTGGTTGTTAGGGCTTTTTTTTTTTTTGCATGTGGCCTCTATCTTTTCCGGCCTGGCATGGCACTTGCCCTACAGGGAATGCCCCTCAAAACGGGCGCAGCGACCTTTAACCCTATCAGAGTCGGGGCGTCGCTCGCTGCCACGCTTTAACCCGAACCCTGTCGAGCGCAGCAGAGAGTAAGACCTGGCTCCGAGGCCTTTTAACCCCGCCGGGATCAGAGGGGCAGAGGAAGCCACTCGGAGCGGCCACCCACTCTTAACCCCTGATGCTACCAGCTCACAGCGCCCCTGATGCTACCAGCTCACAGCGCAGACAAGGCAGAGTGCACAGGCAAAGGCCCAGCTCATATCATGCCACAGGGAGCGGGCACCGTTTAACCCTCGCGGCGCCAACTCAGTGAAAGGGCCAAACTCCAGCATACACAATGAGCAGAATTAAATCCGCAAGCTTCAGTGTTCCTGGTAGGGCGCTCGCTGGTGTGGAAATATGATGCTCATGCAAAAGGGTCAGTTGCCCATCGACAAAGTAGCTTAACCAATCAGCGATGTAATTCTAAACGATTCATTCTTTCTTATCGAGCACTTGCTTTTTTTCATTTGAGGTTTTTACGAGGTTACAGATTTAGCCTCAACCCACTTTAATGTACGTTACGTGGAATGGTATGCAGGTGAAATGATTTTCCACAAATGTCACCTTGTTAGGGAACTAAAAAGACAACCATGTTTGCAGCCTGAAAACCACAGAGTTGTGAGGTGGAACAGTAGGTTTTAAAGAGGGTGTCATAAAGCCATGTGTCACATAATCTGATCTGGTGGTTAATATTCCATCAGCAAGATTGCCATCAGAGGCGCTTCGCCCGCAGCTCGTGAATTAGCTCTGTGCTGCGGCGTTGAGACAATAGATGTCCCGCCATACTCTAATAAAATGGCTGCTGTTAAAGCATGTAAACGTGACCGCTACTCTCGTATTTTTTACAGTTATAATCCTGCTTGAAAGGAGAGTGTTGGTGCGCTTCAGTGACTCCCTGCTCAACAATAAAGGAAGCAATCAATCACGCAAAAATAGGGAATAAACTCACAGTGAAGGGATAGACGTGCCAACTGGCTTCTTGCTAATTATACATTTAACACTAAACGTCGACAGATGATACAGTGATTATACAAACTGCAGCCGATAAACACAAAGTGTAATTTAAAGACAACTTGCCTTTAAGGGAAGCACCGGAGAATGTGTGTGTGTGTGTGTGTGTGTGTGTGTGTGTGTGTGTGTGTGTGTGTGTGTGTGTGTGTGTGTGTGTGTGAGTGAAAGAGACAGAAGAAAAGGAGAGAGAGGGTGAAGGGAGTTTCTGCACTCGTCTGTCTGGCAATGGCCGAGGAACGAGTGCACAAGTTTGAGTCTGGGAGGGCAAGCTGTGTGTGTAAGAGAGAGAAAGAGAGAGAGAGGGGCAGCGAGAAGAGGAGGGGAGCTCCACCGTGAAAGGAGTGAGGGGTGGCGGAGTGAGAGATGCTGGGAGATGGATAGAGATACAGAGAGAGAGGTGGTTGAAGATATGGTCGACAATATCTAGCAAAGGGAAAAGGGAGGGGAAAAAGTGTTGGCAAGAGAGAGAGAGAGAGAGAAGGGTTGCAGAGTAAGAGGTGAAAGAAATAGAAGAAGGAATGGAAGAGTAAGTGACGGCGGTAGTGAGGGGAAAGGGGGGGGGGTGAATGTGTGAGTCGGACAAGTGGTGAAGCATTTGCATAAAGGGTGAGGGCACTCTGCCCGGCTTTTGGGAAGAGAGAGGTTGGCATCTCGCCTTGCCGACTGGCAGAACGAGGGCCGGGGAGGAATAAAAGAATGAAGGGTAGGTTGAGGGGGAGTTGTGTGTGTGTGGGGGGAGTGAAGCGAAAGAGTGCGCGAGAGAAAGTCTCTCAATAGTGCATCTCTTGTCCTGCGAGGAGAAGCGGGGCCTTGGCCGCCGCCGGAGTGAGGGCATGGGAGGGAGGCGAGTATCGGGTTTCATTATCTGCTTGATTCCTGCTGTATTTGCTAACCGCGAAGCCCTCTCTGCAGCTGTAGGCAGGGCCTCGGCTCGCTGGCATGCGCCGACTGGAGCGCCGTCAGGTGTGTGTCGCCGTGGTTTTGTGGGCGGGGGGGACAGAACGCGCACACTGCCCACTTGACCATATCAGGAATGGCCGCCCTTGTCGAGGGGAAACGCTGTACTCTCAGTTTTGCTGCGAATGCCACACCAATGTGCGTGCGTGCGTGCCATGGCGACGCTGCAGAACCCTCGGTAGTGTAAACACACATGCAGTAGTCTGTATGCATTCACTTAGCATGTAATCCTATACTGCCCCATCTAGCTGCAGCCCCATGTTGAAGTGGTTATATTAGATCATTGTTTGCCACAATCTCCTAATTTAGTTTGAAATCCATAATCTTGACCGGTTTTATTTATACCACGATAACATCATCCCCTGTAGGGAAACATTCTTTCTAATTGACGGCACTGCTATCTAGATGAACATCCAGTTTATCATTAAAAGGAGTAAATGTATAGTGTTTCGCACAGCCCGGTTTCCCCACTGTACTTTTTGGCGTACGCTGTGTTTAAGTTTTGAGTTCCGCTCGTCAAATCAAAGCCAAAAACCCGCAAAAATATTTTACCGTTTAATCATCGCAAAATGTCGTCCAAATTGAATTCAAATATTTTCATATTTTCATTTATATAAAAGCGGGGCTATAACTCACTTGTGGGTTTAAAGTTATGTTTATCATGAACTGTATAAGGTGAAATTCATGCAGATGGGTCAGAGTCGTAGAAAAACCACACAAACCTCAAGTAAACCCTGGCTGAATACACTCTGGATACAAAAAAAGACTCATAAAGAGCCCTTGATTTAATCTTTGATGTGCTCACATTTGAGGCTGAAGTAGCCGCCCAGACAAAATCCCTCGCACAAACGTGAAAGCATATTTGAGTATAATATTACCCCGGTCTGCAGTCATGTCAGAAGCCCAGCTTGCTATCAGTCCGTGTGTCTCTGGAGCTGTTTAAAGCTTGCTCGCTGTCTTTCCCCTCGCGAGCCTCATGCCACAAATGGCTTCCAGACTTTCACACATAGTAATGCTTCAGTGTGTAAACAGGCGTAATTACAAACGATGCGCAGACACACTTTACACATCAATCTGTGCCGATTGGGAGAAAAGGGAGGGAAAGTTTTCTTTTTTTTTCCTTCTCGTTTCTCTTCCAGGGGGTGTAGATGAATGGATGAAAAGGTTTTGAGCTGTGTGGAAGACTGGCAGTGATGAGGACATTTTTAAGAAGAATAATGTGGCTCTGTGTGTGTGTGTGTGTGTTTGTGTGTGTGTGTGTGTGTGTGTGTGTGTGTGTGTGTGTGTGTGTGTGTGCGTGCGTGCGTGTGTGTGCGTGCGTCTGTGTGTGTGAATACGTGTGTGTGGGCTCGGAAAAGTGAATGAAAGGGGAAGGAGAAAAAAAAAGGACACTTTTTTGTGCCATGAGAGTTTCCAAGGAAATGGCAGTTTATGTCAAGTCGTGCGTAATTATTTCATATCCCTGAGGATTGTGGGGTGACTAACCCATCACCTCTTAATGGCAGGGTGTTTCTCTCCACGAGTCAAGCCTGCTGAGCCCCTTACTTCTCTTGCACTCCTGCAATAAAAATATGGAAACTTCGCTCACGCCAAAGCAACTTTGTTTTTCTCTTCTACTTCCTTTTTCGTTTCTTTTAACATAATTAACTGAAATGGCATCATGCCTGTAATGCATAAAATATGGTCCAATACCGGTTTTATATGAAGTTTAGAATGAGGCAAGATCTTTTTAAATACTTTTTTATACTTTTGATTTATATACAAAGTGCAAACAGTTTAATGCCAATTATTCCAGACCACCAAGAGTAGTCAGAGCACACACACGCACGCGCTCACACACACACACACACACACACACACACACACACACACACACACACACGCACACACACAGGGAAAATAGCTTAGATCCTTCACAGTCTTTCCTTTACATCATCACAGTACTTGTCAATATTTGATTTTGCACAGCAGATGTCAAAGTTAAATTCCAACCGTGACACGTTGTGACATGCTGTAACCTTCATCAGCTTTCTGTGTGTGTGTGTGTGTGTGTGTGTGTGTATTTCTTCACCTTATTTTACAGGATAATCCTGAATAGTGGTAACAAAAGAATTGTGTGTCAGATAAATATAATATTCTTCTTTCCTTGTGGCATTTCTAAACATTTTAATTCAGTACATTTTTTTTAATAATTCATTTTAACGTAAAAATGTTGCTTGATTCAAATGTAAAAAAGGCAAAAGCCTTTTGTTTCCCAGTGTTTCTTATTCTTTTAGTAAATGTTTGGTTAAATCAATTGATTATTTATGTAATTTAATATAGAATATTTTATTTTATATATATATATATATATATATATATATATATATACATACATAAAAGTTATGAACATGTATTTATTTACAATGGAACAGCAGTTGAGATTGTAATAAACTGCAAATATGAAACGTATGCATGATTCACAATTCAATACCCTTCTTTTTTGTTTATATATATATATGTTCAGGATATTACAGTGGCATTTATTCATTCACTCTTATAATTAACAATGTTACCAATTATAACAGTTAAGTTCTGTTTGTAAGACATTTCTATTTAAAATGTCAAACCACAATTTGTATGAAATTTTAATTATTTACATTATGTTGGTGGTAAAAATACAATAATATTCTATATTAGTAATATTAATATTATAATATGAATATTATATAAAATGATTCTGATTTAAATGAGACCGGCTCATTGGCTTAATTTAGTTTGATTTAGCGTTGATGTATTACTCCTACTCCATTAATCTTTTTATTTCCATTTGGTCTTTTCTGGCAATCACACTTGAATACTTAAAAAGAAAGAGAATAAAAAGAGCGAGCTCCCATGTTGTTAATCCAGTGCCAAATGCCCAGTGAGAACAAACTGAACTGCCTGTTGACTCTCAACCACATCGTCCTCACCCTGCAGGATGTGGCATCAAGACAGTGTTTGACCTGCTCTTTCTCTCCTCGTGTCATATGCAGATGCCCGGTGGCATTCATTTGCATACCTCTGATTAATACCGCACATTCTTCTCAGGTAATTGCTTAATAGAGCCGTTGACTACAGCGTGGGAAACAGGCCCGTGTTACGGTTATTAAAAGTCATTGTGCTAACATGGCCCAGAGACAGGAGCGAGTAGTCCTTTTTTTCTTCGCACAAATGTGTTATTAGCCTCTCTAAAAACAAAAACAATAGGCTACATTAATACATCTGCACTGACTTATGGGGCGGAAAGCTGCATAATGTAACATATGTGTTTACTCTGGCTCGTATTTGCCTTCACCAAGGTCATACTTTCACACTGTTTTTATTCATCGGCTCTACTGCGACACGTCCGCCTCATTTTAATTATATTTCGACTTTTCCTATTTATTTTGACCCTTCTTGTTTAACGTAGGCCGCACGAGCGCGAGGAGGCTGAAGCCAGACGAGCTCAAGTTCAGCTTCCCCTCCGTTGGGGGGGAGAGGGCCGTTAGAAGGGGACATGTGACATGTTTAGAGCCGTTTTACCGTCAACAACGAGACGTCTCGGCTATTTTAACGGACGTAAAAAACAAGGAGGTGCCTACCAACAGACGGACGCGTCGGTACAGGTTAACACAGAGACACAGACAGCCGTTATTAGCCAAAAATAACGTTGCGCCGGTGTTGGGAAGATTATAATTTTCCGGTGAACACGGCGACCGAGGTAGTTTGCTTATATTACCTTTTGTATAGTTTGTATATGAACGTGGAGACGCGGGGTGCAGGCCGTTTGACGCTAAAGGACAGGCCACGCGCAGGGGTTTGCTCCCCCATCGCTGCGTCAAACGGAGAAGTGAACTCCTTTAGCCATACACCTTTTATATCATTTATTTATCGGTGATTAGATAGTTCTGAAATTAACAAAACCCTGTGCTTAAAACCATGGATGTCGGTGACATTTTCCATTTCATTTGATAATCTTTATTTCTTACGTTTTTAGGCCTCATTTCATAGCCACGGCAGGGTTTTTAGCTGCAGGACATTTAGGATATTCTTGACAGGCAGCCATGACGAAATGGTGAAGTGGGGTAAAATTGTACCAAGCACTCTTTTTGTTGTTGTTGTTGTTGTTGTTGTTGTCTCTCTCTCTCTGTTTTGTTATTTAATAACCATCAACATCTTGAATACAACACTTTTCTTTTTCTTTTGTCTTTGTGTTTTTTTTGGCAGTTACTGCTGCTTCAAGCTTGGCCTTGTTAACGAAACCTGAGGTGGTTTTTCGTTTCTCTCCTCTGTGAGTTTTGCCCTGTCGGGGCAGGAGGGGAGATTGTCTTGCCCAGCCTGGCGAACAAAGGTCGCAGTTTTTTTTCCTGAAAGACAGAGCATGGCACGCAGAGATAAGATGAGCTCAAATTATTGCTGTGCAGATACCTAAAGAGTCCAGCGGACAAGGCCCCAACAAACCGCCACCCTACGTTCTGCCCCGAAGAGCTCTGGGCAAACAGGAGAAACCCTCTAATGAGGTGAAGGAAAAGTGGGTTTGAAAATGTCAAAAAAAGAAAGACAAAAAAATGGACGCATTAAATAGTAGGGTGCCACACAGACTCATTTCTTGGCCAAAATCATAAAATATCTTGCCTTAACTGCAAATTGTGCACATATACCTCAGTGCATGTGTTAGGCTGTTGTGTATACATTTGTATTTGGTCCAGTTTATGATCATAATAGTCCTGGCTGTGGATTTAACTAAGTGATTTTAAAAAGGGATTTTATTTAAGGATTACACATTTTATACAAATAGTAATAATATGGTTTATTTTACAGTCTAGGTATCTGTCGGTTTTCCATCCTGTGTTGTATAAAGAGTCAAGAGTTATGTTACTGAAAATACATTGCAGGGCAGGAACTACAAAAGCAAATGTGTTGTTAGTTTCAATAGACAAAGGATAGGGGTTGGATTTCCCTGATTGTGATCTTGGTCATTATCATTTTGCGTGTCAGTAATGGCATGATGATATTACAGGAAGTGACTGTAATACTTGGCACATATCACTCCTTTTCTTTGTCTGCGGCCCATTTATCAAAAAGTCTAGATCCCTTCAGTGTTTTCAAATAAGCGACAAACGCACCTCCGTCATTGTTCTTCAAAAACAAACACGTGCAGCCTCTTTAATTCCATCTCCTCATGTTCCTTTTGCCCATATTTTTTTTCCCTTCCTCCGCCATCTTCTCTCTCATTCCTGCATTTTTCACGTGTTCAGTGCGGCTGTGGCAGGCGTATGTTAGCATGAACAATCGGCACCCGGCCCGGCTTGGCCTGGTCCAGATGGGGCTGCGCACACCCCCTCCTTCCCTCCCCAGTCAGGCAGCCAGCTAACCGGCTACCTACCCACCCGGTTAGCCAACCAGTCATTCACCCAGCCAGTCACGTAGCCTCCCAGCCAAACGAACAGCCAGCTTGCCAGCCAGTCAGTGGACCAGCCAGTCATCCAGGCTGCGGCTCCTCTGTCAGACACTGACAGAGGGAGCAGGCCAGGCTAAATCGGATGGTCCTGGGAGCCAACCAGAGGACTCTGGCCTTTGTAGGGTGTTCACACAGACAGCCTGTCCAGTTGCACAGCAGGGGGCTTCCACCCACAATCAAATCTCCGGGCCCTCAACTCTGCCACATGATAAGTTAGCTTTTTGTGGCTGCCCATTGCCGAGATTCCAGTTTTGACAATGTCTCTATAATTCCCATGAGCCTGGGGACTAATTTGGACAGCACAGATGAGAAATCTTTTTTTTCTTCTTCAAAGTATGACATTTAACTGCACTTCTAATGAGAAGTGCGGTTCATACGTATTTCATACATGCATCAGATTATATTGAATTGATCCCGGGTGAGAGCCTTTGTCCCTCAGATATTTCTCCCATGGTGCAATGGGCACAGCTTGTCCCTCTGAGGTCATGTGGGTCAGCCAATGAGGATGAGACAATGCGCCTGCCAGGGCAGCTATACAGCCCTTCGCTCCCTCACTTTCCGCTGCTCAATCCCAATCATGTGCCATTGTGTACTTTATAATGCAACGCAATGAAAATATGGGCAATTTACCGCCTGCAGGAGGAAACTATAAGTCTTGTTCACTATTACAAAGACCAGTGTATCTGCATTGGAAAGCATTAGGCAAAGCTTTGTGAATTACATGGAAGTCGTATAGCCTGTTTTAGACGGTTTTAATATCCGCTTGCCTCGCCTTGTTAAACAGCTTAACATGTATAGGCTTCTTACATGAAGCTGTCCACCACAGCATTTTCAGCTGTCATTGTCCACTGAATCACCCACAAATGGGATTGCTCACTAATTTGGTAACAGAAACTTTTAATGTGTTTCTGTGTCTGTGCTGTTGGGGCTTTTAAAGTGGAGTAACAAAACAGAAAAAAACAAAAGAGGGAGAGAAGGGGCCAGTTTGGATGTGAAAGTGCATTTTGAAACAGGAGAGCATGTTTTTGGATGGTATTTTTTGGTGGAGGGGGGGGGGCATTTTCTTCCCCCCTCCTCTCTTTGTTTGTGTGGTAAATCCAGGAGCAGCTGCTGGTCTCAGGGTCTAGTGGGATTTTGGGCCTGTGTTTTCTCATGCCATCCCATGCCAAGGTGGTGTAACGCGAGCAGAAGAGCGAGAGAGAGAGAGAGGGGGGGGGGGGGGGGGGGGGGGGGGTTCTGGAAGGGGGGTGCAGTTGGAGAGTGGTTTGTTGGGATGGCTGAGACCACGCTGGTGATGAAGGGGCGGGGTGGGGGCTTTAGAAGGCAGGCGCTGTCTGGATTGGATGCATGTAAAATTAATATCCTCTGGACTTTGCCTTTGCACTAGATTGGAACTTGTCTGTTTGGCTAATGATGTGCCTTCTGCCCGCACCACACACAGTCCCCGTTTCTCCCCCTCCCTCTCTTCTCTTTCTCTCTCGCTCTCTCCACTACCAGCCACCAACCATCCTACCCCCCCCTCTCCCCCCCCCCCCCCCCCCCCCCCCCCCCCCCCCCCCCCCCCCCCCCCCCCCCCCCCCCCCCCCCCCCCCCCCCCCCCACCGCTTTGCTTCTCCCTCTGCCATCCCTCTCTTCCCTCCCTTTCAGCACTGGGAGCGTGCGTATTGGCTGGGCTGTTTGAGCTTCGGTGCCAAATAGGTGGGCCCTCTGCATGTTGGCACAGACTCAGTCAATGGTTAGAGAAGGAAAGTGGAGAGGAAGAGAGAGACAGAGTTGGAGAGAAAGAGGGGGAAAAAAGAAGCAGCACTCGGGTTTGCCAGCGGTCGTGCACACTCTTCCAACATTGATTCGGTCCTCTTGTTTTGTTTTTGTTTTTTTCTTCTTCTTCTCCTTCTCCTCCGTCCGCACCCCCCTTGTCCAGCTCTCTCTCTTTCCCTCTCTCCGTGAGTCTTATGCAGATCCCACAGAATTGAACCAATAGCACGCGCCGCTTTGCCTTTTTCTGTTGTTGTTTTTTCCGTCAAGATCTTCTTTTGCAACATATTTTTGCAAACAAAGAGGCTTGTTTAATTTTTTCGACAATTTTATACATTTTTGCTGCAATATTCGTTTAGTTTTGTTTGTGCAAGTCCAGCTCTTTTTTCTTCTTCTTCTTTTTTTCTAGATCTTTTTAGATTGCAGAACTTCTCTCCACTCTCCTTCTGTTGTGCTCTTGAACAGCACTACTGCTAAAGTACCTCCTGTGTTCCTGTGCTGGTATTACACTGCGCCCCCTTGGCCTGCGTCCTCTTTCTCAGCCCCCTCCCCCCCCACCCCCTCCCCCGCCTGCTTTTATTGAACATTTCTCAACTTTTTGTTTGCTTAATTTTTTGTTTTCTAATATACGCAGCATTACTTTTGATTCAACAATCCAGTTGATTGTCCTCCCATTTTAAGTTTCTTTGCAATCGGCGGGTGAATTTATGATGAGAGAGCAAAATGGTAACTACCAAGTTATTCTTGTTTTATTCACATATGTTTTGTGATAGCGACTGTTTTGAGTGCGGATGCAATTACGTTTTTATGGACAAATATTCTATGTTCTAATTCTAATGATTAGAATTATTTTGTATTGTTTTTATTATAAATTATAGTTTTTGTAGTCAGTCAGCATTATGTTTTATAATGTATTTTTTTATGGATGTGTATGGATACATAATACAATATTTTAGAAATCATGTTTTCTAACTGACTGTTAGGACTGTTTTGTTATCGATAAATGCAATTTTGCAAGTATGCAATATTTGTATTTATAACTAACATGTTTGATAATATGTATTTATTTAGGTAGGCACATAAATGTTTAAACAAATACTATTCGAAGAAAACAGTAGAAACCTATTCAGAAACCTTTCAGTGTTGCGTTGTTCAGTGTTCAGTTGTAAAGTGTGTCCTTCAGTGTGATGCGTCTGTTAGGTAAAGCATCTCTCTCTCTCTCTCTCTCTCTCTCTCTCTCTCTCTATCTCTCTGCACCTCTCGCTCATTCTCTCCCTCCGCTCACACAGAGCAGGCGCCGCTCCTCCATGCTGCGTGCCGGTGCTAACTGCCTCTCTTCTCTCTTCCCTTCCTCACCCCCACTCCCTCTCTCCCCATCCTTCTCTCCCCCATTCTCCCCCTCTCTCTCCACTGCCTCCTCCTGCTTCCCGCCCTCCTCCCTCTCCTCCTCCACCCTCCCCCCTTCCTCCTCCCTCATTCAGGATGAATTCCACCCCTTCATCGAGGCCCTGCTGCCCCATGTTCGCGCCTTTGCCTACACCTGGTTCAACCTGCAGGCCCGCAAGCGCAAATACTTCAAGAAGCACGAGAAGCGCATGTCCAAGGAGGAAGAGCGCGCAGTGAAGGACGAGCTGTTGGGGGAGAAGCCAGAGATCAAGCAGAAGTGGGCCTCGCGCCTGCTGGCCAAGCTCCGCAAGGACATCCGGCCCGAGTTCCGCGAGGACTTTGTGCTCTCCATCACGGGGAAAAAGGCCCCCTGCTGCGTGCTGTCCAACCCCGACCAGAAGGGCAAGATCCGTCGCATCGACTGCCTGCGCCAGGCCGACAAGGTGTGGCGGCTGGACCTGGTGATGGTCATCCTGTTCAAGGGCAGCCCCCTGGAGAGCACGGACGGCGAGCGGCTGGTCAAGTCACCACAGTGCACCAACCCTGGCCTGTGCGTGCAGCCGCACCACATCGGAGTGTCCGTCAAGGAGCTGGACCTCTACCTGGCCTACTTCGTCCACACGCCAGGTATGTGGCCAACTGGATACTAGACACTGATAAGGAGGGATGCCAACACATAACTCGCCATACATGCCCGTGTGCGTGTGTGAATATAGATGTACACACACATTTGAACAATCACACACACAGGAACATACGTAACACAGAAACACTGACAAATTATTAAATTGAGAGGGAATGACATAAATACAAATAAATAATCCTCAGTGTAAAGATGCACATATTAAGTTTCAGAAACACACAAAGATATATTAGGACATTATTTATATTATTATATATTATTATATTTATATTACCTAATATTATTTTATGAACATTTTTAAGTTTTTATTTTAAAAACATTAATAATAAATAAAGCAAATATTTACCTTTCGGAACCAAAATAAATATCCCTTATTGCTTTTGTTTTCTTTGGAAACGGCAAGTAGTTTTGCTTTTTGTCTTTTACGAATTTTTCCTTCTTTTCTTCTGTTTCTTGGTGTTTGTTTACATGACAACGTAGTATCAGCAATAATAAAAAGAATATGCAAGTGTGTGTCAAGGGCATTCGGCCAGCGTGCTCTGGCAAGTACAAGTTCATTTTTCTGAGCGGCTTCATATGAGCATGTATTTGGTGTTGTTTTATAGGAAGGAATTTGCATGCCTGTGTGTGTGTGTGTGTGTGTGTGTGTGTGTGTGTGTGTGTGTGTGTGTGTGTGTGTGTGTGAGAAAAAGAGACAGAGAGGGTGTTTTTTAATGAGATGATCACCACTGTCAAACTGTGTGTTTTTGTGTGATGAGTGAGAGTCGCTGTTTATAAGATTGTACTCAGTCTGTCGAAGTGTATGTGCCACGATAAGGCCATTGTAGCCAGGGATCGTCATTTGGCCACAGCCCAGGTTTTGTGTGTGTGTGTGTGTGTGAGAGAGAGAGAGAGAGAGAGAGATAGAAAGAGAGAGCCGCAAGTCTCCTGCTTTCAGGCCGCAGGCTGCTGTCGCCTTTACCGTCTGCCTGAACGCTAGCACCACACTGGACCTGGCTGCCAAACACACACACACACACACACACACACACACACACACACACACACACAGACACAAAACACCAGTGCGCACAGACAGCCAGTACTATTGCAGCCACCTTCACACACATACGCACATACAAACACAGCTAAATAAAGACACACATTTGATTAAAACATTTTTTTTTAAAGATCCAAAAAAAAACTTCTCTTTGTAGCGCACTTTCACACGTAATGCCGAAACACGGTTTTAGTCACGATTGCGTACACACGCCCACACGGCGCACTCACCAGGCCAAGGACTACCATCGATGCAGTGTGATACAGCCAAACATTGTTGTATCTCAGCCACCATCATGGATACACACCCTCGCACTCGGCCAAACATCGCTGTAGCCTCCAGCGCGGGTACTCTACACACAGCCAAAACACTGGCTGTGTTATTTTCCCCCCTACATTGCAAAAAACACTGTCACAGCCGCCACACACACACATGAAACACATTTCACAGCCAAATCCTCCAAATACACACTACTTCACCATTCGCTGGCTACGTATACATACAAACACACGCTCATGACCTAATATTATCTCAGCTGGAATTTTCTGGAAATTTCAAACAGTGACTCAACTAGCCACACACACAACTAGTTACATACGCATATATATATATATATATATATATATATATATATATATATGTATATATATATATATATATATATATATATATATATATGTATGTATGTATATATACATATATATATATATATATATATATATATGTATATATATATATATATATGTATGTGTGTGTGTGTGTATATATGTATACAGCATATCCAAATCACTGCCCAAATACACACACTCGCTCTGCCTAGGCACAACTGGTAGCCGCTAATATGAGCCAAATGCTATCTCTCTCTCTCTCTCTCTCTCTCTCTCTCTCTCTCTCTCTCTCTCTCTCTCTCTCTCTCTCTCTCTCTCTCTCTCTCTCTCTCCACATACCAAAATCTCGGTGCAGGCCGAACACCAAACTCTGTCTGTGGCAGTAATGCACTGTAGGTAGCGGGCAGTTTGACGTTGACTGATGAAATCTGGCTCTATGCTTTAGTTGCATATTTGTTTTTTTTCAGAAAAATATTCTTTTCAAAAATATTGTTTGATTTTATTTATTCATAATTTTTTTCACTGACTTTTTATTATTGCACTATAACTGAGACATTGCTGCAAAAAAAAGTGTAGATTATTATTATTATAGATTATTATGAAATGTGCAATTTGTTAAACGCTATATAAATAGAACTATAAATTATGATATTAATATTAGTATTATTAGTTTGTTTGATCTTGGGAAGAATGGATTAAATAATTGGCATACACCTAATCATGAAATACTTTGCTTTACCATTGCATTGGAAGGGAAATTACGATGAAATTGTTTTTTTATATTTTTCACATATACATATATATATATATATATATATATATATATATATATATATATATATATATATATATATATATATATATAATTAAAACAAATATACCGTAAGTTTCTTTAGGTCGACCACATATTTTAAACTTAGTGAGAGGGCTTAAATTGCTGGATACAGAAAACAAAACAGTCCACTTAAGAACTGAACATATTTTATTTGTGTTATTATACTACATATATATATATATAGCACTATAATGACGTTTTATCTGAATTAAAACTAGTGAGTGACGGTGGCTGCAAATGATTGAGGGAGGATTGCAGTGAAAATATATTAAAAGATCCTATTTAAATGTTTTACACATTCCGTGAAACCGAACACAGACACACTGAGTGTCTCATGACTCATTTTCTCTACCTCTTCAGTCCAGTTGTCAGTGTGCACTCGGCGCTACTGTACTTGGGCTGCTGGGAGGGGCTGCCCAGTGCGCTGCCCATTCATAATATGGACTTAATGTGTGCTCTCTCTTATCTTATCTGGCGAACACAGTGTGCCTCTGTACTTTTATCGGCCTCCAAAGAGCTCCTGCTCAGTGTAAGTCCTGGTTTGAGGACGACTTTGTGGTCCACAGACTCTCCGTCTGAGACACAGGACAAACCACCGTGTCACAACGTCACCCCACGTGGCTCTCATTCACTTATTAGTTGTAAAAGCATTATTTGTGAGCATACAGGCGTGAAGGCCTATGATTTTTATTTGTATCTGTTACAGTGATGAGCGGTTACATATTTTTTATAATTTTTTGCCTCAGCCACGCACTGAATGACAAGATGTGCTCATTGTTTGTTTTTGTTTGGTTTGCGTTTTGTCGGTCTTTAGCATCTCTGTCTTCCTCGCTCCTCTTTGATCCCGTGCACACTTTTGTTTTGTCTCCTTAAACATCGCTCTCATTGTTGCTCTCACAGAGGTAAAGCCTCTGCTGATCTCTTTTGTTTATATTGTAGGAGACACAGGGAGAGGGAGAGAGAGTCGCGTTGGAAAGCAGAAGAGGCTGCGATAGTGATTGTTCTGTTTGGCAGCGCCCGAGCCCCGTTGGTGTGGGAAGAAGAGAAAGACGTCTTGTGTTTTGTTTATGACAGAGTGGCAAAAGCTGCCACAGGGAATCTCTGGGCTTGCCATCAGGCTTTCTCAGGCTGTTCTGCAGCCAGCCAGCCTTTGAGATCCTCTCTGTTGCGGCGCATAACACGCTGCAGCCGTAACGGAGCAAATCACGCCGCCACAGTACAGAACCATCTCCCCCTGTTTTTCAGCCACCTCTGATAAAGGGCAACAAACCAGACAGAGCAACGTGTCTTTGAACATTGCAGCTGAAACACCGCC
>NC_046966.1:5444462-5489462 GCF_009769545.1 Cyclopterus lumpus | reverse complement strand
GATATGAGGAACACCACCTGGTCTACTTCACATTTGGTGGATGGACCACCGGGAACCCCAAGGAGTGCTTTTGAAGAATTTGGTGCAATTGTTTGCGTATTTCACGCATGAGAACAACGTTATTTTCCCGGCGTAAGACTCAATCTTAACTTAGAGCACTGATAACTTTACTACCAGCAAAATAGCTCTTCTGATTAAATCCATGCTCTACTTCATAAGTGACTAATACACGGATTGGGAAATGGCCTCCTCTGAGTGTATTTCAAAGTTTCTGACTGTGACCCCCGAAGTGTTTTTCAGGGCCTCCAGACAAACAATGTCTGCTTTACGTTTCACCATCTCTCTGAATGTTGGCATCGGCAGCTTTCAATTCCAACATGATGATGGAATGAATAATAATGCACTTACATTTGAATTTTAGTCTGAATCCTCTAAAGTATAAGTACACAGTAAGTAGTACAGGTGAGTTGCATATTTCAAGTAAGTTATTTCAGGGTACAGAATTAATGAATAATAACATAATTCAATTCACATTCATAGCCTACATCATTTTTTTTTAAAGCTTTCTGAAAATGAACTATAGCCAGACTGGTATAGTTCTAATTTAACAAGGTATTAAAAGACCTTAAAATTATAAACTTACTGCTGAGTGTCACAATCAAATCAGTTTCTATTGGCTCAAAGCCAACATGCGTGGGAGTAATGGACACACTGAATTTTATCGGCGCAAATCTTTATATACCATCTTTATATATGCAACGTTTAATGATCAAGCACAATGTTATAATTCTTAGATAACCATTTCACAGACCCAATTTATGTAGATGCATAATATACACTTTTAAACTAAAAGACCTTAATGACAAGCTATGTGCCTGACTGGAGGCCTTAAATAAGGAAACAATGATAGGCTAACTTGTATTTTGAGTTTTATTGTATAACTGTCCTGTACCGTTTCCTAATCAGATGTTCTCAGGACCTTTGACTGATCTTCAGCACAGTCGTCGTGGGCAACCGTCTACAGTGACTCGACTGGTATCAATTACAGTCCATAATCCACGGAAACGCTAACTAGCTGCCAAATATTAGCAGGCTCTAATCTGCATCAACTCCTGTGTACCTTGGTTATTATGCTTTTTTTCCTATTGGTTAACGAAGCCGTTTGCTTTGGGAGATATTTTATCTTAGTTAGTTAAGTTATTTTGAGACGCAAACCAAAGTTCAAGATGACACTGATCTTATACGAGGCGTGAAGAGCTTCTTTTCGGTTGTGGAAATGACCACCGTGACTGACTGGGTACTTTGCGCTTATCGTTTCACCGTTCATGCCCCTTTTCTAATTATATGTTCACACACCAGAGTCTTTGACCCTTGACGAGCTTCCATCCCATAAACAACTCCATTCATCAACCATGAAAGAACAGCAGGGGTGATCTAACAGACAGAAATAGATTGCCGACTTGATCCTCTGCCGGCCCGGGCCAACCATTGTAATCCCGTTGACGTAGCATCAGACCAGGCTACTGAGAGGGATTAGCGGTGGGGGCCGAGAGTTTATAAATGCAGGCGGGAAGGACTCAGGGAAGGAATCGGCCAGAACACGACAGCTCAAGCGCTTCCACGTGTCAGGAAGGAAAGATCCAGACAGAAGCAGACCAGAAAACTAGCCGTCTTCAGCCGCCGGAGAAACCGCTATAGCCATGGAGCCCGCGGCCCAGACGGCGACTGCCATCGCACCGTTCGACAGAGAGACTTTCCACAGAAGAGTCCTGAGGACGACCTCCAGAGGAGCGTCGTCTCGTTTCGTGAAGAGCTCGATCATGATCCTGTCCTCGTTTGCCATCTCCACTCTGGCAATGAACTGCGGGAAGAAGATCCTAGAGTCTCGACACAAACCCAACGGGAATTAGCGACGGCGGCCGGATGGACACGCCTTCATCGGTTTTAACGAGGAAAGTCTCTGTTCTGACGACATGGTTTTGTGTTCCCGCGTAGCAACATGTGAAAGAGTTAGCCGGGAGAGTCAGAAGGGAATGAAGATCTCAGAGGACGTGCGACAGATCCACAACAACAACACCAACAGGAGACATGTCAAGATCAATCGATGCAGCGCCTTGTTGGGTCATTATACAGATTAGTCGACCGAGATGTCTTTAGCCACTTCTTAATTAAAAATTAAACTTCGTAATTAAAAAATTGCAATGCCAAACAACTTTTTCCTTTTGTTAAATGATAAGTAATGAATGTTTGGATTCCCCTGTTTTGTGCACCAAAACTCAGGAACCATACAATCCCCAGATATGTGGTACATAACACATACATTATAAGTCTTTATGCAGTACTGCCAGACTGTGATATCAGTGTAGATGGAACAAGCTGTGTAGAGTGGTTTTCATTCTGCAGTTTGTCATGTTTCTTTTGATGATACGTTTGCATTTGTTCATGTCAGACGACACAACATGCAGCATCGCGTTCCAGTCTTTTAAAACCCTGGTGTAGTTTGTCGTATCGCCACAAGAGGGCAGTATTAGCGCTGAGGATTGCGACCTATTCCACAACAATGCCTTTTTGTTTCTTGTATTGTGTAGAACTTTTAAAGCAAGCGCTCTTACGAAGGGAGAAACGTGAGTTTTATAAAAATGAAAATAAAAAAAACTTTTACAAACAGGAAAAAATAAAGATCTTCATTTACGTCTGCAGTGGCGATACAAACACAAAACGTCCGTAATGTTTCATCAAAGTCCACGTCGGTGTCGTAATCTCACAAAGAGCTTATGATTTCCAGTCAGTGTGCGCGCATGTCTTCAGAGTGTCGTCTTCAGAGTGTGTCGAGGCTCTTCAGCCTGCGCTCGCTGAAGAAGCGGTGCGTCTGGCGGGTCGGGTTTTGCTCGTTACCTCCAGCTGATGCACTGAAGTAGGCCAACATGGACTTGTTGTTCTGCCGCTGGGCAGCCTTCTCCCCGTCCTCGTCCTCGTCGTCCCTGTGGACAATTTAATACAAACACTTAACTGATTTTTTTTTTTTATACTGTGGTTAGTTCTTGTCTCATTAAGTCAAAAGGATTTGCACAGACATTAAAGCATGATTTGGAAATCAAAGGGGATGTGGTTTTCTCATGCACGCACCAAAGCAAACTTCAAAAGCTTTTTTGGTTATTTTTAATTAAGTTGTTTTTGGCTTCTATGGACTCGGTTAACAGCTGGAAACTATTTTTAATGCTTTAATTTAATTATTTGTGTCACAGATAAGGAAGATCATGTTTTAATGCAGAGTTTCAATGGTATTCTTTAACTCCCCAAATAAACCTCTGCTTTTTATACGTCTAAGGACTTTAGTCAAAAGCAGTTTTTTTTTTTTTTACCAGTGGACTGTCACACCCTTGCTGTCCATCAGGGTTTGGGCAGTGCTCCAGCTAAATCGAACAAACTGAGGGTAACCGAACACTGGGTCCAGGTACTTCAGCAACCACGCTTTAGTCTTGGGGTCTGAAAACACAGAGGTGAAGAAAAGATCTGTTCATCTACAGGCATCGATAACCGTGTCAGTCTTGTTGAGGTAACGTTAGCGGTGGCATGAAATTTGAAATAAATCTGTTGATGGAGTGAATTCAGATTTAAGGGTATATTCTGAAGTATTTCTAAAACACAGATGTCATTATAGAGGCACGATAACAGGCATGTTTCTGTCACCACTGGGGTATCCGGAGCCGTAGTCTGCATCCACGTCTTCCAGGTCCTCGGCGAACTTCCAGCCCTTCACAATGCGATCCCGGGCCACCTGAGGAACAGAAAGCTAGTGACTGATTTTGAACAAAGCTGAAAAAGTGGAGACAGAGCTTTGCAGCAGCAGCCGTCGGCGCGGTAACCCTGAACTACGACTGCTGAGGTAAGAGGGAGATCCGGTCGGCTACTGACCTTCGCACATATACTGGCGGCACTGACGACGGGGAAGAGGGAGTCGGCCTTTGGCCTCACCGTCACCTCGATACCTGGGAAAAGCTTCGAGAGTTTCTCCTCGTACTTCTCTGCCGGTCCGACCGTGTCCACGAAGACCTGCAGAGAAGCAGGGAGGTGGACGAGGGAAGGCCACGTTAGACAGGAGGGAGCAAAGAAATGAGACAAACGAGTGAAAATGAGAATGCGTGGCGCCGTCTAATGTTGAATGTTTCCATCTGTACGCAACAACAAAAACAGCCCGAGGTGTCCACCTTTATATTTACATGAATCACATACCTCTTTGAGCTGAACTCCACTGTCCAAGGCATACTGGACCAGACCAATAGCGGTGTCATGCGAGAGGGCGTTCAGGTTGTATTTTGTCCTAACACGAGCAGACATCTCGTCAGGGTGTGAATATAAAACACATCTTATGAAGAAGAGAACCGCTCTGTGGCATACGGCATGTGTAACACGTACCTCTGCAACATGCTGGTGGAGATGGTGTTCGGGGAGAGAATCTGCAGAGCCCAGCCGATATAACTCCGGGCTTCATCCAGTGCTCGGAAAAGATTCTCTCTTTCTGCCTCGGTCAGAGTCTTTGAATCTGATGAGGGAGCAACGGAGATGAAACACAAATGTGAAGAAGGAGAAGGGGGAGGAGAAGAAGAAGAAGAACCGGCTCAGAAAGACTGCGCGACGTCTGTGGCGACGCAGGCCGACAGGATTACCTGCCACTTTGGATTCCTTCAGCTCCTGCTTTTTGGAAACCGGACAGAAACATATTCCATACACCATCGGCCCTGCGACACAGAACATGAACACTGTTAAAGCGTGTGGACTACCACGCGGAACAATGCATTCAGAACCGTGGCAGACAGGTGTATCAGATCCACGATGGATTACAGGTGACTGCAATGCGTAGTGTCGGGATGGAGTGCGGGACAATTAACCGACGGCGTACCCAGCACGGGCCCCCGGCCGGCCTCGTCGATGCCCAAACAGCAGTCCTCAGTCCGGCAGACATCAGGGATCTGAGAGGCCAGTCGGCAGCTGACCGAGTTGTCTGTGTCAAAGGGGCTGAGGTCCATGACCTGAGAGATGGAGAGAGAGAGAGAGAGAGACAGAAACAGAGAGAGAGAGACACACCATTTAAGGTTATTTTATCTCGTCTTGTTGAAGTCTTACTCGATGTCCTTACTCGTGCCGACCCGCCGTGTCAGCCGACGTCACGCGAGCAGCAGCAAACACACGGAAGCGTGAGCACAACTCAAACCAGTTAGCCGACTTGCTAACTGACGTTACTCGAGCCGGCCTTTGTTACCATGGTTTTGTGTCAAAACGAGCAGTTTGGGCTCTCGCGAGAAAACCCTGAACGTAGTGAACAAAGCTCATTCTCACCAAAGTGGAGGCGACAGCGCTGTTCACAGCTCCTGGTGCGCTGCTTCACGGACGGATTTGGCGCCCCTGGAATGACGTCACTGGCTTCTTCTTCTTCTTCTTCTTCTTCTTCTTCTTCTTCTTCGCCTTTACAGTCTATGGACGTATTGCAAGGCCACATTTTAGTTACATACCGCATTTTTCGTATCAGAGTATGTCGGGGAAAATAATAATAAATAAAAAAGATAATACATTAAAAAATAAAAATACATGTATATTCTATTAAACAATCTGATGTTTATTAAGAAGTCTCGTATCCACTTTGAAATCCCGTGTAAAAAAAACAGTATCTCCAACCATGGAAGGCTCCAACTGTCTTTTATACTTTATAGTATGTTCTGCTTCACTGTCCTCATCATGTCTCCTCTCCTTCCTCTTTGAACTGGTTTAGGTGCATTACCGCCACCAGCTGGTCTGGAGTACCGATACTGGTTTGATCGCCGGTTAAAAGTAATTAAAAAAAACAAGCGGGCTACAAAGCGTTAAATGTGATCAGCAGAATGTACTGAAGCTATCAAAAAGCTATAAGAAGTATAGATAAAAGGGAATGGGCCCCTTTTCAGAGTGTCATATTTGTAGTCATATTTGTATATATATATATATATATATATATATATATATATATATATATATTTATAACATGTGAATAAATAGCTATTAGTGACGCATTATAATGTAAGAATCATGTTGATGTTCCAGCTCGTCACCAACATTTTATCAGATATCTACACTGTTGGTGAAATAAATCTATTGTGCAGAATTGTTTGCAGATTAAGATTGTATTAAGAATATATATAATCTTAATCTGCAAAGTACCACGCAACTACAGCTGTCAAATAATTACAGTGGAGTAAAAACTTACGATAAAGTTCTGAAATATAATTGATCTATCTATCTGTCTATCTAATATTTTGCTGATTTTCAATGCATTTTGCGTCCTTGTTAACTTGTACCGATGCATTCTCTCCAGATTTCAAAGCTTTAGATTTTGAAGGAATAAAATCACCACGTCATCAGTCTTACATCTTGATCGCCCACTACAGTGAAGTTGACATTCAGATTTTTGGATGCCCAGTGAATGGGTTTAAACAGCAGCTGGGTGTGGAGGCAGGAAGGCAGCCTCAGGTGGAGAGGAGAGGGCCGGGTGAAAGGGAAGCCATGTACAAAAGTCCAAGTGTACGCTGGTTCTCTGAGCTGAAATTGGCCTTGCCTCTGGCTCTTTACACCCACCCCTTCTCTCTCTGTGTCTCTCTGCCTCGCTGAATGGCCCTCTTTGTGTTTCTCAGTAACACGCAGTCCCCAGCCGATTAAATGTGGGGAATTAGTAGTCAATTTTAGCCTACCACACACACAAACACACTCAACAGCTTAGCTTGGTGAGGCACTGATTGTGTTGTTATTACAGTTCACACGTCAGCTGCGTGTTGTTATATATCTTTCTTCTTTTTACCCCTCCCTTGCTTACTGCTCCACTGAAATAACACTCTGACACAGGATGTTTTTTGTTTGTTTTTTATAAATAAATTGATTTAATAGATGACAACAATAACATTCCGACATTGCTTTTCTCGTATGGAAGCAAAGATACTGAAGTGAATGTATAGCAAACACTTTACAAAAACTATCCAGAATTATACAAAATGGAAGAAGCAAAGGGGTGACACACGATGCATTATTACTGACATAAAAAATAATAGATACATGGTAAAAGGGTCAGTATAAAATGATGACGGATGCGTCGCGTAATAGAGGTGCAGCCCGTGGTAATGACCATTATTCACATTGCTGAAGAGGAAGAGGGCTGTTTGGGCACAATATGAGTGAGGAAGAAGAAGAAAAAAACTGGAAAGACGAAAACATGCATTTGGCCTACATGCAGCAGAGCAGTCGTACATGTGATTCTAATCCTTAAGTAGGACCCAAAGCTGGTAAATTATCTGCAGAGATTTGGTGGAGACTTTGCACTTATAGATTTTAACTCAGTTATTGGAAAGAAATCTGACGCGACAAAATGTTATACTTAAAGAGCGAGAGAGAGAAACAGGAAGACGCACACGTGGACTGCTCTGACATTTTGAACACCTTCAGCACTATTAGCACAGGTATCCAGTGTCGTGTTTCTCCTTTGCTGTTGGCACAAAATGAACCGAGTTGAGGTAAGACTGAGCGTTAAGCTGCAATACATCTCTTTCCCTCTCTTTTTCCTATTTTTCCCCTTAAATGCTAAATTGTTCAGTTCAGTGAAGTCAATGCGATGAAAGGATAGAAACACAGAGGGTGCTATGTACAAAGAAAAAGGTTGCATCTGTCCTTTTCTGGCCACAAGAAGAAGAAAAAAAACTCCAGGGAACATCTTGTTGAAAACAAAAACATGCTTTTCCAAAAGCAGTGGTGCAGATGTATTAGTGTAATTATCAAATCAGTCACAATAAAGTTACACCCTAGGATATCAACAACGACAATAAACTTACTACTCATATAAAATAACACGATAACATCAAGAACCCCCCCCCCCCCACACACACACACACACATTTTTTCAGCTTTAGTTTGGTTAATAAAATCTGATTATGTCGATATCTAAACCCATCGTTTCAGAGTCACTCATCAATGTGACGTCAGTGTCGCACTCGCCTTGTATACAAACTTGCTGAACATCCAGACTTAAAAAAAGGACGATGGCACACGTTTGTTAAGGCGTATTTGATTTCTGATTGGCAGTTGGCCCTATGATTCACACTTTATGTTGTGTGAGTTTGTGGCGGTTCATTTTATTCTTTTAAATGTCTCAGGCCCCGTGGATGCGTCTTGCATTATATCGGCTAGGAAAAAAAGAGAAAGTAAAAACCTCTTGTATAACATCAATATGGCACAGGCGCTCACACGCACACACAGTCACACACTCACATATTTGCACACCCTCAGACACACGGATCCACTCGCACACTTCCCATATTTCCCTCTGCTCAGCCGGTCTCCCTCAAGGTCTTGTGAGTGTGGTGTAAACAGGCTGCTCCCAGTGCGTGGGGCTGTGGGAGGGGGCCACGCTGGAGGGGTCTCCAATGGTAGTGTACAGAGGCCTCTGTGTAGGGCCCATGTAGGAGAAGGCTGAGTACAGCCCCGGGGCCTGGCTGGAGTGGGCGTAGTACGCCCCGGGGGCCTGGTGCTCTCCGTACTCGAACTGAGCCCTGGAGGCCAGCGAGGGGAACGCGGAGCCGTAATGGGGGAGGCTGAGCGGGGTGTAGGTGACGTGGGCGCCTGAGGAGGGAGAGGACGAGGTCTCGGCGTAGTGGCCCCCGGCCGCGGACTCGCTCTTGATCTGCGCCTTCGAGGGGTCGGAGGAAGACGGGGAGGCCTGAGGCTGCTGCTTGGAGAGCCACGCCGAGTGCCCGCTAGCGGCGGCCAGGGCATAGGCGTAGGACGAGGCCGAGGACCCGGCCGTGGGGGCCCCAGACCCGCTCTGCGGGTGGCCGTTTGGCGGAAGGTACTGGTCAAACTCATTCACGTCGAACGGCTCGATGTTAGACATCACCTCGTGGCTGATCTCGCCGATGTCCATGGTGCCGAAGTCAATGTGGGGTTTGGCGCCCGACGAGGACGAGCCACCGGAAACCCCCTCGGCTCCCACCCCGAGGGCCCCCCTGGGCCCCACTGATCCTCCGGCCCCCCCTGCTGCCCCCTCCCTCTTTGCATCCGACAGCTTCCCAGACTGGAGCTCTGTCTTCGGGGTTGTTGGGGGCGTGGGTGGGCTGTGACCCTGACCTATAGCGGGGGAGAGGAGAAAGGACAACATGATCAGGTACAACAAAGTTTTGTCTCTTTGATTTCATTTAATTTTGATCCACTTTTGTTATGTTCCCCTCAAACATCTCCAGAAATGTGAGAATGTAAACTAGGATGATTGTGTCTACACTCAGCATACCAGCAGGATGGTGGTGGTGATGGTGGTGGTGGTGCAGGTCGCCCAGGGGAGAGCCAGCGCCGCCATTGTGCTCCAGGTGCAGGGTCTTGTAGTGTGACTGGGAGTGGCTGGCCTCCCCTTCCCCCTGGCTGTCGGTCTCGCCAGCAGTAGCCAGTTTGCCGTTTTTACGTCTCCGGGGCTGGTACTTGTACTCCGGGTAGTCCTTCTTGTGCTGTTTCCTCAGCCTCTCCGCCTCCTCGATGAATGGCCTCTTGTCGCTCTCATTCAGAAGCCTGCGGGTGGGGGTGGGGGGTTGAAACAAGCAGCGATTTTAGTCTCACAGGCCTATCTGAATTAATGGATAAGTATTAGAATATGTCCGAAAATTATAAATAGTGTCGCATTCAAGCGATAAGGAGGGTAACACTCGCCATTTGACAGATTATTTACATTATATTAAAAATAACCTCCAAAGAAAATTATGTTACTATGTGTTTTCCTTGTTTACAACCACCAGCTTGAGTTTATAATATTCCCACTTTCTGTTCAGCATCTATGCCCCCACTTATCCCTTGACGCACGGGCGACGCAGGAAACGCGCCGCTGTGGCCACACGGTTCCTCTGTGGAACAACCCCCCCCCCCCCCCCCCCCCCCCCCCCCCTACAAACCTCCACAGTTTGCCCAGGGTCTTGCTGAGCTCCGCGTTGTGCAGGTGGGGGTACTGGTCAGCGAGTTTCCTCCTCGCCGCCTGCGCCCACACCATGAAGGCGTTCATGGGCCTCTTGACGTGGGGCTTGGCTTTGTTTCCGTTGTTGACGCGCACCGGCATCGGCACAAGTGTCCAGTCGTATCCGTCCAGCACCTGACTGACCGCCTCCCGGATGCCGATCGGGAAGCGATCGTCGAGCTCCGATTTGACCACGTCGCCTCCGTCTTCCTCGCTGCCGTCCGCGACGCAAAGCGACGTCAGCTGCGGCGGCGGCGGCCCGGCCAGAGGTGAATCCTGGCGGGGTGGCGCCCCGGGTTGAGTCGGTGACAGCGAGTGACCATCGTCTGACCCTCCTGGACTCAGTTCCGCCTCGGACAGGCTGTGCTCCTCACCGGACATGTTGTATTACTTTCAATTAACGACAAGACAATCCGAGAATGTGAAGTTAGTTTCAGAGGGAGTCCAAACTATTCTGCGTGGTTGATTCGTTTGAATTTAATAAGATGTTCCGGATCCCAGTTATTGTTGACTCTCCTCAGGTAAAGCCATACTGCTGCGTTAAAGTGTATCCTTTCCACCGTCGTCTGGAAATCCGTCTCAGCAAAAGCAGTCACACCTTAAAAAAAAACAACAACAAAAAACATTAAGTATCATAGAAATGGTACAAAATATATAATGTAATTGTCATGAACCAAGCGCCGGTTTAATTTACTTACGCTTTTAAAGGCATTAAAAGTGACCATATAACAGCGCACCCAGACAATAATAATAGCCTGATAATGATAATGCTATTTGGACGCAAGAAACGCATCCAGAAACATGTATTTTCATCGAAGCCTAAATGAACGCTAAACCTCTTCCAATAAGAAATAATGCGACTGGCACGCGGCCGAAATACTGATATGAAATATCCTCTTTCATCATATAAATTTAATGTTAAAAAAAAATTACATAACTTACCAATTTAGATGTCCAGTGGTTCGACATGGGAGTGTGTGTGGCTGACTGTAGAGCCGATGAATGGCTGCTCTGTGTGGCAACACCGGAGCTTAAAGAGCGCCTTGTGAGGAGGACTGGGAGAGAAAAAAAAAAAAAAGTGATTGAAAGTGGAAAACATTCCCAGAGAGGCAGCATTCCAGCACACAGACGGCCCCGCCCCCTCCCGGGCACCGCACCGCGCTCCGATTGGCCCTGTAATTACCCCGTCGCACTCTGATTGGACGGGAGCAACGCACTGTTAATGCCCGTCTGTCCATCACTGCAACATTTCCAACAGGGAAGAGGTGAGATTTTTACTTCGGAGTGGCTTAAATGACTCTACAGAGCGCCCATTTAGAGGCAGGAGAAGGCCAGCTTTGTTGGACGTGTTGACACGTTATATCAAACAAGTAAACAATCATGGGGAGAGTTATTGCCTCGTGTGGTCACGTTCCTCAAAAAAAGAGGGCTATCCTTAAATTCAGCTCTGATTGAACCAAATTCATTATAATCTTTATAATACAAATACAATATTGTATGAGGGAGGCATATACGTTCAGTAAATTAATGGCTCTTATTTTTAAAAGCAAATATATATATATGTATATATATATATATATATATATGGGTATATATAATCAGGTATAGGAATGGTTAGATTGTTGGGTTAGTGATAAATAAGTTCGTCAAAAAGTCACTAATAATTAATCCTGCATCAATATTCTCTATCCGACGCTAAATTGCAATCCTTATAAAAATAAACCAAATACGCGATCTTATTATGCAGCTAACATGCAAACACAATTATTTATATATAATATCAGATTTAGAATTGGAAGGAATTAATGCAATTTAAAAAAAGGCATATATATTATTGTTACACATGATGGGGGAAGTATAAGGCCACTAACTTTAACTTTTTTTTTGTGTGAAATGTTCCGGTATATTTGTTCCGAAAATAAATCTTGATTTAACATCTTGGTATCCTTGATCAGATGTGAACTACCAATCTGTGACATCTTGAGCCACCTCATCGATCCTGTATGAATTATAATATCGTTATAAAGGTGCCACTGACAGCGCTCGAAAAGGAAACTAAAGAATAGTTTCAATTGTGATCAGAGTCAACGTGGCTTTAAAAAAATATATATATATTTACAACAAAAAAACTGAACACATGGCACAGTCTCTGTTTGACGTTAGCCACGCCCATAGCGGTGATGTCACACACACACACACACACACACATATTAAGTGAGTGACAGGTAGGCAAGTTATGGGGCAAGATTTTAGGATAAATAAAAAAGGTATTGGTTCCATGAGGTCAAATGGCAAAACAATGCGATGATTAAATATTCCACTTCTTTTGCTCAAGAGTTTTAGAAATCAGTGTTTTAGAAATCCACAGTTCAACTTTAAGGTATAGGCCTAAAGACTGAAATGCAGACCGATGGGGAATTGTTCCAATCAAATCAAATGAGAAATGAATTCATACATATTTAAATAAAATAGTATAATCAAGCTAAAAGAGATACAGTCTGGAGACTTAATAGGTTGGAGATTAAAAAAAAGAAGAACAAGAAGAAAATAAATAAAGATGAACTATAAAAACAAAGTTTCCTGGAATATATGAAATGACGTCACTGTGGTCGTGTTTTAGTGCGTAAAACAAGACTGCGACAAAAGTAGTTTGCTTGGCCATGATGTGTGCTGTTAAAGCGTGGCCTGATGGGAAGGAAGGGAATCGACTTTCGCAGCATCTGATGCGCACCAGGACACACACACGCACACACACACGCACACACACACACACACACACACACACACACGCACACACTAAATGAATGCAACAATAACCCCTTGTGTGTCTGCAGCCTCTCTATGAGCCTGGTCTCTCGATTTCCTCTCTCTCTCCCTCCGCTCTCTTTGCTCTCTTTGTCTCCATCTCAGGTGAATAGCAGCCATGTGATCAAACGCCCAAGCCTCTATCCATTAACCCTCGTAAATGAAGAAGAAGAAAAAAAATGGGGGAACAAAAAGCAGTGTTGTGCTTGCAAAACATGGGGAAAAAAAATTCATAACAGAGAGCGATGTGTGCGTCTTTCTGCCCTTATGTCCGGGCATAGACACCAGTCGCGCACACACAGAACGAGCAGACGGGCCGCGTGGATCTCCCGGTGTTCCGCCGCTTTTTGCAACCTCTCAGTGCTCGCTCGCGACACCTGGACCCGGGCCTCGGAGGGTGCTGATGGTATGGGGGGCTTGAGTTTGGTGATGATGGTGGAGGGGAGGTGGCAGGGTGCGGTGGGGTGGAGGGGGTAGGGGTGTGTGTGTGTGGGGGGGGGGATCCTGCGTGAGGCCCTCCGAGGCTCGGGAAGTGAGTGGTTATGTCCGGTACGACACCGAGAGAGAGGTGCGGGTTGTATTTGTTTGTTATTTCAAGGGAAGCGTGTTCAAAAAGTGCATGTAAGCGTCGTTCTGCGGCGTTTTCGCTCAGTTACGACGGACCGGGGGGTCTGCAGGAAGCTGCGGTTCTACCGAGTGTTTAGTTAGTGCAGCTGCATGGCCCCCCACGCCCCCCCCCAGGGGAGTCTGTCACGGACGGAGAGAGGCTTTTTTTTTTTTTTTTTTTAAGCGTCAGTGTCTTTTGCTGAATAAATTCATCGCGAAACGTAATAATGAAACAGCAAGTTAAAATTGGCATATAAGTTAAGTTAGCATCTTCGCAGACTTATTAATAACGTTATGATCCGGCGCTGGGTGTCTTTCTGTTGCTGCGACAATGTGGTGACTTCGCGCTGACATTTGTATGTGACCCTGTTATTGAGCTCCTCTAAATTATTCTATTTTTTTTAAACGATTGTATTTTTTTAAACGATTGTATTTTTTTTCTCGCGAATGTTAAAATTATGATGTTGTATTTTGTAATCAAAGTGGCTCCGTTTCATATGAAACTAGGTGTGCGTTATGTTGGAAAGAAAAGGGATTATGAAAGTTAACCTACAACCTAAAACTATATTTGTTTCTATACTTAAATAAAATGGTTGTGGCTCCTGTTAATGCTGTGCAGGGCAACACGTCCACTTACATTTTATTTTTCATAATTATGTATGCTCAAAAATTATCAATGATTTTTTGGAACTGAGACACAATAATATTCAATTGAACTTCTTAACAAATTTATTTTGCTGAAACGGACAGCTATGCCCCAAATGCATTATAACATAAAAAACAAGACGTATTCGGTCTATAAGATTGTTTTTAATGTATTATATATGTTTGTATATTATTGATGCAGATACCGTAGCTGACACAAAGTCGGTTATAATCGAACAAACAGAATAACAGAAAGTGGCCTAAACGAGATGCCCCGTCGTTCCATTAAATAATATCGTATTATTTTTTAATTAACCGTTATTTAACGCTTTCATATAAACGGAAAGGAAGAGGCGACCAGTTTTATTAATATTATCATATGATCGTTTTCATCGGACGGTTTATTCCGGTCGTCCCCAACGGGCCTCACAACGCGGCTCGACGCGCACGTTTTATTATTGCGCAAAGACAAACCTCGATTAATCTCTGAAGATACTAATTTTGATAAGTGCTGTGTGTGGTTATTCGTTGTTACCACTTCATTCGCCTGCAGGCCTTTTGTTTCAGCCAAGAAAACAGACACGATCTGCCTCTAACTCAGCTGAGCTGTGTCATCGTGCTCGAGTGATGTCAACAGAGAGCCCGTTAATGTTCTCCTTATTAAATGTGTTCAGTGGAGGCTATTTGAGTTTTTGATTTAAAAAACTTGAAACTGTCCTGAAAATGAGTGAAGTGGACGTCCAACTCCCTCTGTTGAACCCGCAGTGCGATGATATCAGCAGAGATTTAATAGACTAATGTATTTATGCCATCACGTTGATAACTTCTGCATTACTTCCTCTACAGTTGTAAATCATACGCCTTATGAGACATTTTGACAATCAAACAGGTGTTTTGTGCATCATCTTTTGAATAAGGTCTTGGACATGTTCTACGTCATTGTTTCTAACTATTTGCAGGTTGGATGTCACATCTTAGTGATCCAAATCTCAGAGATAAAAAGCTCATAGTTTCCTTCTGTTTTTTGTTTTTTTTTAAAGAAAAAATAAGATAGTTTTCTGTTTTAAGAAATGAAACAACTATTCCACCTGTCACACCCCCCCCCCCCCCCCCCCCCCTGTGTGTCTGCTGAAGCTGGTTCACTTCCCACGTTTAGCTCAGGACTCAGGCGGTTTGCATGTCCTGTGTGAGACTATCATGGGCCCTCGGGGCAGCTGTAACTTGTTAGAAAATAGAGCTCACATGGTCGCATCAGTCCCCGCACTAACCTGCCATGTGACTGCTGTAATGGGCCTCTCCATGGCTGCGCCGACCACTGGGTCACAAGAAGCCCGTTTCCTGCGGCTCCTGGGGAAGAGGATGGGAGGACAAGGTCTCATGATCTGATGGGTGGGGGTGGGGTGGGAGGGGGTCAAAGAGTCAGCCTTCAGGTGCACGCTTAGTCACGGAGGGGCCTTCTTTTTGCTCCCACGTGTGATCCGGATGAGTTCAAGACTCACTGAAGAATATATATATATATATATATATATATATATATATATATATATATATATATTTACATTCGATCAGATAGAAAGAATGAAGTGATCAGGTTGGAAGGAAGGACAAAGAGGGTGGAGAAGGAAAGAAAACGCCTTTTTTTCTGCTTTGGCCTTAATACTTGAACATCCCCCGGGGGAAATTCCTGAAATCTGACGATGGATGGAGAGAAAAAAAGGCAAGAGCGAGACGCGGATAGTGTGTGTGTGTGTGTGTGTGTGTGTGTGTGTGTGTGTGTGTGTGTGTGTGTGTGTGTGTGTGTGCGTGCGTGCGTGCGTGTGTGTGAGAGGGATGCAGATAAGACGAGCAGTCAAATATTCACAAGCTGGGTCACATTCTGCATTAAACTGATGTATAATTGGTGGAAAGCATTCATCCCCTTGTCAATAGGCACATTTTGGGCCTGCAAAGAATGCCGTCATTTGTTTCCAGTGACGAATCAGAAATCACACGTCCGAAATGGCGAGGATTGGAGCCGGAGCACGTCTTCTTCATTCTTTCTCGGCCTCAGATTTCATTTTTTTTTTTTTGTATCTCCTCCTCATGCTTCTGTTTGTGTAAGACACTGCGCTCGATTCATAAATGCCGCTTGCTCCCAGGGTTTGTGTGACAAAAAAACTTTTAAAAAAAAACAAAAACGTTGAGGTCAGTGCTTTTTTTTTCCAAGGGGAATTCCAGCTCTGCAAGTAGACTATCAGTAATACTGAGCCTCATGTGACTCAAATATGTTGACCCGGACGTTCACATTGTACTGTACATGTGATCGAGAAGCTCTCCTCCAGCTGAGAGACCCGTGCTGTGATTTCACAAGACATCTTTGACACACGGGAGACGACATTGTTGCCACCTGAGAGGTTTCGCGTGTCGAGGGCGGCCAGCGACGACCTGGTTGTACAGCGAACGTGTGTGAGAACATGTGGGTTGTGTTGGGCACTTCTATCAGATGGGATGAGACGTCTAGTGACCTGCCGAGAGGCTCAGAACTGCGCTTTTATTGGGGAAATTATACTTATGAGGAGACGGATGGATTTGCATCACACTGAGTGAGGGCTGCAGGTGTTTTCATGCAGACTCTGTACGTGTGGGTGATGCAGTGACACGCCATCCACGAGGATGAATAAAAAATGATTCTGCTATCTGACCCCTGTCACTCCTTTTCTTTTTTCTTCCCATTTTCACCCAGTAAATTAGTGCAGCTGCACCACACTTAAATGGGTGCCCCTCTTTTTCTTTTTTTCCCCTCTGGGAGTGTATGTGACCGGCCATGAATCCTCTCTTTGTGCTCCGTCTGCAGAGTCCCCCCCCCCCATAGTTTCTTGCCTTCTTGGCCTTTTTTTATTTGGGAGAAGAGGGGCTTCGGTTGCAACGGCGGCAGCACTGGTGAGGTGGTGGTGGTGGTGGCGACGGAGCGGGTAACTTGTTGGACCACATTCCTGTGCAGCTGTGGAGGCTGGTGCAGGGTGGGGGTGGGAGGGGGAGCGGGGTGGAGGGGTGGAGGGCAGAGCAGGATCATCATTGCATTGCAGGACACCATGAATGGCCTATTGTTCGGCGGTTTGCTGTGTCCGCATCTCTTCGCCTCGACAGAGAGAGAGAGACGTAGAATATAAACAAACAAACAGAGAGAGATATTAGGAAGCGATTTGTGGTGCTGATGAGAAAGAGATAAATAAAGCAGGGTAATGTGTGTGTGTGTGTGTGTGTGTGTGTGTGTGTGTGTGTCTGTGCGTGTGAGAGAGAGAAAAACTGAAATAGGCTCCACATTCGGGCCTCTGACACGCTCCCTCGCGGGGAGGATGTCGAGACTCAGAGTGTGATGGCGATGATGAAGATGACGATGATGGCGACGTGCACAATGGCGGCATTCACATCGGGACCCTATGACAGTTTTGTCCCTCAGTCATACGTGCCAGCACGCCATTTAGTCACGCATATATTTCGGCCTTTTCGCCACACTTAGAATTCTTCCAGCGTTGGGAATGTTTCCTCACTTCATGCCGAGAATATTGTGTCTCACAAATGTTTGATTCAGCTTTGTGAATATGAGATTGTGCGGTTTAACGCTCGGTGACCTGATCATTGTACATTTTCAGATATTCCGGAGTTGTTCTCTCTTGATTGCGAGAATCTTTATGTGACTTCTTTTTTATTTCAAAATATTAGAAGAAAGAGAAGGAAGCAGAAGACCGTGTGAATCAAGGTGAACTCCCAGGGTTTCGCTGATGAGAAGCTACAGACAGCTTCATCTATTACACTCCGGCTGCCACTGACCATCAATATGCTGATTACTTCCAGAGTCCAAGGTGACATTGTCCAATATCTTGTCTTGTTTTAGAAACTGTCCGACACCCAAAGAGATTTAGTTTACAATAATGTATTACAAAGAAAAGCAGATCCTCTCATTGGACAAACCGGAACCGGAGAGGATATTCTTTTTATTTGCATGATGGCTCAAATGCTTTATCAATTATCAAAATAGTTGATCGACTAATTCATTACATTAACTAAGCTGCCTGAGGAGCTGGCATCACTGTCACATCATTGTTCTGGTCTGATATCGAGCCGCTGCCAATGCACCTTTATTACACGCCCAGAGCGACTGGTGCGGTCTCGAGGTTGTCCACACCGGGGGTGGTGGTTTTAAAGGTCAAACTACCACAGGACTCAAGCTAAAAGGTGACATATTGTGAAGTGAGTGGTTAGTCGTGTGAGTCATGTGAGTCATTAGTGCCGTTGGTCACGTGAGTTGTTAGTCAGTTAAAGTCAACCATGCTCTTTTCCTAACTTAGTGCTTTTCTAAACCTCACTTCCCGTGAAGATGGAAGCTTATTTTTAAAAAGTAACTTTGTGCCTAACAAACGTGTATTGACGCGCCGTCTCTGCCACGTCCACAACTGAGGATAGAGGGCCACGTAGAGCACCGCAGTTTTAGACCGAGCTGCGTTGGGATGAGAATGCGTCGACTATACGAGATTGGGAGTATCTCTATTGCCTCTCAATGGCTCGCAGCTAAAAGTTCAAACGGTGGTAACAGTGCTAACAGTGCTAACGGTAGTAACAGTGCTAACAGTGGTAACAGTTGTAGCAGTGCTAACAGTGGTAACAGTTGTAGCAGTGCTAACGGTGGTAACAGTTATAACAGTGCTAACGGTGGTAACAGTGCTAACAGTGCTAACAGTCGTAACAGTTGTAACAGTTCTAACAGTGGTAACAGTTGTAGCAGTGCTAACAGTGGTAACAGTTGTAGCAGTGCTAACGGTGGTAACAGTTGTAACAGTGCTAACGGTGGTAACAGTGCTAACAGTGCTAACAGTGGTAACAGTTGTAGCAGTGCTAACGGTGGTAACAGTGCTAACGGTGCTAACAGTTGTAACAGTGCTAACAGTGGTAACAGTTGTAGCAGTGCTAACGGTGGTAACAGTGCTAACGGTGGTAACAGTTGTAACAGTGCTAACAGTGGTAACAGTTGTAACAGTGCTAACGGTGGTAACAGTGCTAACAGTGCTAACAGTCGTAACAGTGCTAACGGTGGTAACAGTTGTAACAGTGCTAACAGTGGTAACAGTTGTAACAGTGCTAACGGTGGTAACTACGGAACAGTGCTGGCAGAGCAAACTGTTTTTGCCTGAGGGGGAACTGGAGGACGGCGGGCTACGTTTCTGCAACGATATTTCTGCATTACTTTGTGGGACTTCTGGATCTTTTTTGATTTGTTTTCTTTGGATTCCTCTTGATTTTCTAACTTGGATTTTGTAGGCTGTCCACCCAATTCTCACCTGGTTATTGTATATGTTGCCTTCTCTTCCTTTTTTTGGTATATCTTTCTTGTTTCATCTTCCCTGTAAAGCACTTTGTGACTTCCGTTTTAAAAAGTCAAGCGGAGACACAACAAATAATTTATTGCACCATTGTTATTAGAGAATTTACATTTCCCCAGTCAACTGTACGCTCACCTCAAAGTTTAAGACAATTGTAAACAAGTAAATAACTCTGATGTAACATATTTTCTGCCATTATAGTTCCAAAACCAAAAATAAAGTGATGTATTTTATGAAAACAAAACATGTGTGTCTTGATTTTAAAACAACTTTGTAGGGCCATAACTCAAGTATGGACTTTATAAGATTTTTTTCTGTGTGAAAGAGAGAGAGAGACAAAGAGAGAAAGTAGCGCAGAGTTCCCAATCATGAGTTCTTCTCAGAACATTTAATTAGTCTGTGTGAACGAAAGAGAAAGAGGGCGAGGGCCTGAGGGCTTGAAGGAAAAGATGACCACATGAAAGGCTCTGTTGTTGTCAGAGAAGAGGGCGAGAGATTAAAGGCAACGACAGAAAGATGGATGAGATGTTGGGCAGTATAGAGAGTGAGAAATATGCTGATTTATGAATTTTATTTTGATGTATGCTTCTTGCGGACACAAATTCATAAGCGCAAACTAATGGCCTGAACACACACACACACACACACACACACACACAGGTGTTAAGGCTCACACATTCAGAGACTGAAAGGCAGATAGATGGACACACAAGTGGAAAAAGTGCGATAATCAGAAGCCCAGTGAGTGTAATGCGTTTGACACGTTACAAATATACAACACTTTACAAATCTCTCATTTCTCAGAAATGGGGCACACCCTGAATTGAGTTTGAAGAACTCAAATATTGTAAATAAATGTGAAATGTCCGTCATTCAAAAAGGAAAAGCTGGGAATTCCAGTTCAGGATCATCGCTGCATTGCAGGGCGTCATGAAAGGCCTATTGTTCTCATCGCTACAGCGTCAGCTCAAGACAGAGACGGAGGAAAAGAAAATGAACAACGGCGAGATAAAGAAAGACATTTTTTAAACTATCGGTTGCCCAAAATGTTGTACAGAAATGATTTTTCATGTGGTTCACGTCGTGAATTCAAACAAAAACTCTCTCAGGTTTACACAACAAAACCACTTGGTTAGGTTTAGGAAAATCATCATGGTTGGGCTTAAAATAAGTAAAGTTAAACGCAGACAACCCAAGTGGAAAGTACGTCACAAACGCAACTAACGCGACTTCAAAATAACTCATGAGAGCGGGCTGAAAACTGTAAAAACTTTGCCTTTGTCCTGTTAATGGATATTGTGTGTTCAGTTTTGTATATTCAAAACGCTAATGCCTTGTAAATAATACTTTCATACTAACAGTGTAAAAAAGTCCTTGAAAAAAAAAATAGTACAAGTACAAAAGCTTGCTCATTATCCAGAACCACACATTGCATCACTTGATACTAATTAGTGATGCAATAATGTGTTCATCACTCTATTGTTAGTATTTATCCCAATCTGCAAAGTAAATAAAGTTATCAAATAAAGGTAGCCGAGTAGAAGTAAAAAGTGGCATAGAAAGGAAATACTCAAGTAAAGTATCTCATTTCCTTGAGTTATTGTACTTAGTTGCTTCTCAGCAATAAATAAATTAGAGGAAATAAAGAGAGAGCGAGGAGGGCTGACGTTGTTTGCTGTAATATTTTGATTAAGTTACAGCTTCAGCTGCTGAAATGAGACTGACTGTCAGCTTATGATAGAAATACAAACTGGACGAGGACAAGCAGACAGAAGAGACAGACAGACAGACAGACAGACAGACAGACAGACAGACAGACAGACAGACAGACAGACAGACAGACAGACAGACAGACAGACAGACAGACAGACAGACAGACAGGCAGACAGACAGACAGACAGAGAGACAGACCAACGTATCCAGAAGATGTTTGCCCTGTGGTGCTTCCCATCCTGGATCAGTCGGGCCTCCTCTGCTGAGCTGAGCTGTGTCGAGCAGCACACAATGCTCCTCTGTCCCCGGCTTCACAGCTCCACAACACACAACAGCTCATTATGGAACCAGAGATCCCCCGGCCACGGCTCCCGGTTCCTAAATACTGTCCCCTGCTGAGCACACACACACTGTCACCGGCTCTGGTCGCATAGCCCCGAGGCCACAAACAGCCAGTGGGGCCAAGAGGGGCCACTGCAGATATACAGCGTGTCACACACATGAAAGCCCACGCACACACTCACACACTTAACCTACACGAGGATGAACACACACCACCTTATTAGGAAAGATCCAAGTCGCCCATTAGAAGTCTTAGCAGAGGTCGCAGAGGTCACCCAGCTGCTGTGCCTCGCGGACGCTGATGACAGGGGAGGGGGCTGTGACGGTGCGGTTAATTAACCAGCATCTGAAAACTGCAAGGGGGAGAAGGATGGGGTGACAGCAGGGAGATGGGCAGATCGACGGGAGGGGAAGTGACTCGTTAGAGTGACCAGGAGACGACATCTAAACGCATCAAATATTAGGGAGCTTCCCTTCCAAATGTTTAGGGAGTAGCAAAGAAGTTGTCACCTGGTTCGGTCTTGTGACTAAGTTGTAAAGACGCAGGGGGGGTTAGAGCATGACATTGCTCTAATTATCAATCATGTTAATGAGGAACGGTGGCTCGGAGGTTTGCACGTCACCTCACAGCAACACAGACAGGAGCACCATGGGCCTCAGATCTGGGTCTTGGTCTCTCTGTGCTCTCCTGAATAGTTTGACTGGACTTATTTTGCTACAAGAGATTTAAGCATAGGTTCAAGTTTCCTTTTAAAGTACAAACCTATCTATGCACATTAGTGAACATCTAAAGGAATACGGGTTCCCTCTCCATCACTTTGCCCTTTAAATCAAACTGATGTTTTGATTTAAAGGGTGTGATTTGGTTCCCAACTTGTATTACCCTTAAAACTAAGCAGTGTCTACTTGCGTCCCTTTGTAACTGGTTGCATTTGCCTATGAGATTTACCCTCTAAACCTTCCGAAATGATTATTATTATTGTATAACTCTTAGGAGCCATAATATATAAAACTATACACACATACATACACACACACATTTGACCCGCAGGTTGGGAACTGTCCTAAAGTATAAAAATGCCCATTAACGAGAAAGAAAATCCCAGAGAAATGTAATATTAGTCGTATTTCACCCTTATTCAAACACTGGGTAAAAGAAGCAAAACCAACAAACCCACAGAGATAACAGTGATCCAAACAATTGCATTACACTTTGGCCTGTTACTCACTGTGCTATCACTGTTCAACCACATGGGGGAGCTTGTTCAACAGCCACAAACACTCCGTCCTCCGCATTACAGTTGGATGGACTTCAGTGCCTCCCCATGGTGTTTTTGTGATAAAGCCTCTCCCTCTTCTTGTTATGTCCCTCTTATTCCTCCCGTAGCCTTCCACCTTTAATCCCTGTCTGCCCAGTTTGTCTGTGTGTTGGAGACTGTCACGTTTGTTCTTGTTTACGTGAGCATGCGTTGGCGGCCCAGGGCAAAAGTGAACTGTTGTGCCTAACTTACTTTCTCGTACAGTGGAAACGGCACAGAGATCAGCTTCACTATATTTAGCATACTGTGTTGTCATGGTTGCAACCATAAGCAACAGAGGGGGGGGGGGGGGGGGGGGGTAACAACATAGTAACCCATAGTAACAACAAGAAGTCAGAAAAGTAATCTATAATTGTTGAAGCAAAAGGAGCTTCCGATTCGGTGAAGATTTTCTGGCCCCTTTTAAGCGTTGTTCAGATCGAAAGCAATGTGATTTGTCTTTTGCACAAATCTTACTACTGGACGGTGTTTATTTGCCCCAAAAGAGCCAGCGCACTAACTGATGTTAGCTGTAAGCTAGTTAGCAACAGAGGCACAGACAACGGTAGTGTGAAAAATAAATAAATACGTACTGCTCTGATGATGAATCGTTTTGTGTACAACTGCCTCTAAAATGTGCTTTGTGTTCTGTTCTAGATTGATATTGTACTCAAGTGGCACAGGTTCCCTGACAAGTTACCCAAAGAGTCTACAGCCATGTGAGGCTTTGAGCTAAATGCTAACAACAGCATGCTAACAGTGACAAAGCTAATGTAATGCTTACCATGATCACCATCTTATTTTAGTGTGTTAGCATTTGCTAATTAGCACTAAACACAAAGTATAACTAAGGCTGATGGGAATGCCATTAGTTCTGGTCGGAATTACACCAAAGTATTAATTAAAATGTTTGACCCAATGAGTAGTAAACATAAAGAGTGAAGAACATGATCAGAATCAAGCCTGGGGATGAGCTTCATGCATCTCATGACAGACAATTCATCCAATAGTTTTGAAGACGTTTCAGTCTGGACCAAAGTGGTGGACCGACCAAGTGGCCGACACAACGACTGACCGAAGATGACGATGGCTGGAATGCCGAACTCGGGGGTATGGGGCAGTTGTCTGCTTTGCCCCGTTGGTAATCCAACCATGCCTGTAGAAACTTATTGGATTCAAAGTCAAGACCAATGAGATTTGTGTGATCTCGTCTATTCAGAAACAGACGGTAAACAGCAAAGCTGGGCTGTTGAAACACTAAGGGAATGTGCAATAGAGACTCAACAGAGACAATTCAAGCATTAACAGTGTAGACTGTTGTTTATTATGTGCTTTGTTTAGACAAACCAACACACTGAAGCAAAGTGTTTGTATCAATTGATAAAAGTAAGAATAAAGTGCTTTTCTTCAACTGTACAGGTTTGACAAATCGTTTGAACTCGGTTTTATGGCCCTTTTCAATTTGAACGTGTTGCCCGTCATGGAATGAATGGCTTATTTATCAAATGTGAAAAGTAACAGAACTCAACCAGAAAATACTGAAATATTTTATTTTTTACACAAAGAAAATAAATCTTGTTGGCGTTCGTGTCATGCCTCCTTTAAAATAAATGGATTTTTCTCCCATAACATATATGTATATGATGCATAATCATTTCAAAATTAAAACAAAATCATATCATATTTACAAAAACTCAATGAAAATCAAGAACAAAAAACTTGACTTAACTGTAGCTCATACACTGTCATATTGACTAAAACAAGAAAGCAATAACGTTTTCAAGATACCTCATGATTTGAGAGAAATACCCGGTCACCATGTTCAAAAGTAGATGAGCTGTGCGCTGTTTAAATGCTGATGTCACAACTGAAAGTGTACAATACCTGTAGCCAGAGCAAGTTATGATCAAAAGCTGAGTGGATTTTGTGACAGCAGCGAAAAATCTTTTATTTTCAAACTAGTTCAATACTTTGGTTGGATGCACACAGACAACGAAAGGAGACAAATGGATGGGCAGCCATTACCATCAATTAAACCCCTGACTCTCTGCTGATGTATAAAGGTAGGGTGGACTGTAGTCTGTCAAGGCTGATCTGATTCTCTGAGTCCAGAACGCACAGCATCTCCACCTTCTGCTCCTCCACAAATGTCTCTTTGAATCCCAAGTGAATGTCATCCCTTATCTTTACCTCTCTGTCACTTCTTACGTTCAGGATCCCCGCCTCCTCTTTCACGTCCTCCTCGTCGTCCCCGCAGCACAAGGCCACCTCGTTCTCGTAGCAGAAAGCGCTGGGGGAGTGAGGGCCCAGGAGGTGGCGGGCTGCCCTCTGTGGGAATGGCGAGGGAGACCGGGAGTAACTCGAGCTGGAGGATGAGGACTGCCTGCCACGGCCCATCATCTGGTTTAGTTCCCTGGCACTGCAGTGAGGCGTAGATGGCACTTCGTAGGACTTATGGAAGCGGGAGTAGTCCACCTGGTAGCGGTCACCCTTCTCAAAGACCACCGGCTCAAAGCGGTGACCCCACAGGATCTCCTTGGACAAGTAGGAGCTGCGGGCCTGAGTGGTCATAGCTGTGGCCTCCACCATCCCCTCCAGGATGACCACGATCTCAAAGTCTTCCTTGAGCAGGTCGTTGCGGCTCAGGTTGTACAGAGGACTGGTCTTGTTGATCTCGTGGACCACCACCAGCGGTGACACCAGAAACAGCCGGTCCAGCCCGTCGTCATAGCCGACATCAATGTCCGTTTGCTCCAAAGGGAGGTACTCGCCCTCCGCCGTCACGTGCGGCTTAATAAGCTGAGCGCGAACATGTGCTTCGACAATGTGGCTCTTGCGCATGTTGCCCAGGCGCCACATGAGGCACAGCTTGCCGTCTCGCATGGCGATGACGGCATAATGCGAGAACAGCAAGGTCTGCGCCCGCTTCTTGGGGCGCACCATCTTTGCCATGATGGTGCCGATCATGAAGGAGTCAATAATACAGCCCACGATGGACTGGACCACCACTGTCACCACAGCGACTGGGCACTCTTCGGTGACGCACCGGAAACCGTATCCAATGGTGGTCTGGGTCTCTATGGAGAACAGAAAGGCCCCGATGAAACCCTGGATGTGGAGGATACATGGCCGCCATTCGTCTTTTCTGTCCCCTGCGTTGTTTCGAGGATCCCCTTCCTTCGCAGGTATGCGAAGGCTAAAGTCGCCGTGAATGAGCGCCACGCCCCAGAAGATCACGCCAAACAGCAGCCAAGACAGAAGGAAGGTGGTGGTGAAAATGAGCAACAGATAGCGCCAGCGTATGTCCACGCAGGTGGTGAAAATGTCAGCCAGGTAACGCCGTGGCTTATCCTCCATGTTGTTGAACACCACGTTGCACTGGCCATTCTTCTTCACAAAGCGGCTGCGCAGGCGGCCGGTGCCCATATCCAGGCCCAGACGACATGAAGGTGAAGCGCGGCAGCTGTTGTGGACGACGGGCTCATTTGTTACTCTCAAAGATAAAGTCCCTCTTCCCTCATCACCGCCTGGACACTCTCCTCCTGCTTCCTCAGCCCGCATGCATGGCCCCGACAGAGTCTGCTGAGTCAGAGGACTGTGGCCGTTGTGGAGGGCCAAGCTGGAGATCTTCAGGGCATCTTCATCTGTGGAAACGATGCTGTATCTGGAAGAACAGAGGGGAGACCATTTGTTTAGGCAAAGCACACAAAAAGGCGTGATCTGCTACATTAGCCTAAACTCCATGATTGGCTTGCACACAGTGAGGAAATACTACACAGTAGATGTATTAGTTGTGATTGTGTCATTACCATTATTATAATTATTTTACATTTAATTCATTCTTTACACTTTTGCTCTTGGCTTTGAAACCAATACACTACCCTCTGAAGTCTAAACTCTTTAAATGTAGAGTATGACTTCAGCTCCATGTACATGTGAACAAATCCAAAACTTGCCAACTGTGGAGGTTTTGGTTTTCTTATACATCACATTTTTATAAAGGATTCATCAATTGTAACTAATGTCTCTCTTACTGGTTTAACAATTTACTTTATACTATATTGATTAGTTATAAGTTGTTATTGAAAACGACTTTTGGGTTGCCACATCTCTGGCTGCATTAATAATCCTCATGAGTCTCACAGTCTCAAATACATTTGCATATATAAATGGCAATAAGCTATGGATAAAGGGTAATAAATCACACTTACACAAACTAATAAACTGGGTTTCTCAACTAGAGTTAGTAAGTCATCTGCATGACAGTATAACTGTTATTGATAAAGTGTTTATGTGATAATCCATCAAGTCTGCAGGTAGAAATGCTAATTAAGAGTGAAGAAATGTGTTGTCCAACTGCCCTGCAGCCATGTTCTATAAGGTCAGAGGTTAAATGATCTAATTGAGGGTCAACCTAATAGTGTCACTGTTTCACTACTGGCAACCCAAACGTGTGTTCTAAATAATTACTTACTAATGACTAATTTAGCTAATAAACATTAGATAATACTGCATTAACTGTTATAAACCCTTTATTAAGTGTGACTTATAAAAGCAGGACACATATGTTTAATGTCTGTGACTTTGTGGTCGCAGCAGTAATTGTGAAGTAATAAGTACAATGGAACAAAAATAACCCAAACTTTTTAAAACTTTTGTTCCATAAAACAGTTGTGGGCGCTGACACGGTTCTAATCTCCATCCTCTCTTACCTATTGACTCGCACCGCTCCCATGGCACCGGTGATCATCAGGCTGTGTCTGCGAGGGCAGTAATGTAGGTTGGGGCGGGCAGTTCCAACCATTAAAGTACTGGTGCTGGACAGGGAGGCAGTATGAGCTCAGGTGCTTCTTGCATTTGTTATCAGCGCTGCCTCCTTATGACACATTTTCTGTGAACAAAGAACATTTGATTACGATCAAAGATGGCTAATTCCTGCTCAATGCTAACATCAGCATGCTATAATGCTAATGTTAACTGTGGCACGTAGTGTTTTCCAGGGTTAGCATGCTAACACACAAACGTGACCATAGAGGATACATCGGGTAATTAGCAGCAGCACAGCTGAGGCTGACGGGAATGGCATCACAGTTTTGGACAAATTGAAAAATTTGAGACAAATTTAATGGCAGATCACCCAAAAGGTGTTGAGATATTTCAGTCTGGACCAAAGCGGGGGATCAGGCAACAATGACATGGGTCTCTCGCCACGTTGCTAGCGTGACTTAGAAGTCAGAAGAATCAAATATTTCGCTCTGCAAATTTTGGCCTCACCCTAATGCATGGCGCAGACCAGACAGTTTTGTGTGATGAAAGCTTATTGATTAGGTCCTTGCTAGTGGTTAGCCTTAGGGACCTTCATGGCCAACCAGGGGTGGAAAACCAGACAGCCAGTTGAAGGGACAAAGGTCTAAAAAAGAGATGAATCAGTGGTTATCTACTGTTAGAGGAACAATTGATCTGCTGTTTGGCCTGATGACAAGGTTGAAGGGTGATTTTGCTCGGCTTATTATGTCAGCAAGCTGGGAACCAAGAGAACCAAAAAGCAGCGGGTTACATAACCAGTAGAAGGCCAAGCGCACGCAACACTAAAGGCCAACATTTGTTTATGTTTGATGGTACCCGGATCCCTTCGGCTGATATAAATAAATAAGTTGACATTAAAAGGTAGTAATAGATTGTCCTGGGAATGTCTCTGACAACTGCGGGTTGAAAGCCTTTGTTCAATATCGCCGTCAATAACAAGTACAAGCAAACAGGAACACAGTCGCACACACGTAGAGATTTTGATGGGATTTGTTGTCATGCAATGTGGGCCGTGTGCAACCCTGATTGGCTGGATGAAGAGTGATTGTCGAATGGATAATCCCAAAAGGGCAGATGATGACGTTGGCTCGATAACTCCCACAGCTGGAGGAGCAAGTCCTCTCCGTGAAGTGCTAACCTTTTCTAACAGAGTCCTTAAAGATGCCAGCCAACATGCCAATAGGGTCAGCGCGAAGGTCAGAGTCAGTGCCAGCAGCATCATGAGCGGGACAGAACAACACAGTTCACATGCCGGGCCGCCAGTGAAAGACGTCATTGTTTTGGTGTAGATCTGCTGAATTGATCCTTTTTTGAATACTATTTCTGTTGGTGAGAGAATTTTTATTTTTACAACAGCATACATTTCTTATCATGTTGGTGTTGTTTCTTATGTTCTAAGTGTTAATTTTGTTGGTTGCAAAATATAACATGTATCTTTTTTAAGCAGGTTTCTGGTGGAATTTTTACAAACCACCAAGACAAAGCCATCCACACTCGATTGGCTCTGCTTTTGGGCCCACGTGGACATGAAGTCCTAAAAATATTCTGTTGTCATCTCCATGACAACTGAGCAAATTCAATGCAGACAAAAAGCTGGCGAGTGATCCTCGACTCAAGACAGTTTTTTTTGACAAAACACCAACCAGTCAGCTACTCTCAAGATAAAACTGATACTCTTCACAAATGGGGCATGTTCTGCAGGAGCATCACACCGGTCCATTTCACTGGATTCATGTTATTGTTTTAGTATCTGGGACTTTTAAAGATCTAATCCATGCATGTTTGTTTTACGCCTCCCCGGTGAAGCTTTGTTTACATTATAATTTATGATGATCCCAAAAGAACTGAGATTATTTTATGTTTGTGTCCGTAAATCCTGATGTATCTTAGTAACTGTATGCCTGAATAACCAATAAGTGCCACTTTTAACTAAATACTGCCACTAATGCAGCTTACTGTCGCCAGTATCTGCCTGGCTTTACTTTTTAGCTGATGACACCCCTGAGGGAGAAGACAAGTAATTAATGTCTGATCATAGTTACTGTATTTGCCGTTTCCATAGGAACATCTCTCTTCTCCCTCTATGGGGGTGATTTGCTGTGTGTGTGTGTGTGTGTGTGTGTGTGTGTGTATGTGGTGATGTTTATCATCTAAGACAACTCAAGAGGAGAGAAGAGGAGAGGAGAGGAGAGGAAATAGGCCCTGAACTCTTCCTCAAAGGACCAAAGAGCAGGAGCGGGTCATCTTCATGGACTCCATCATGTTTCTACAGCAGCCAAGAACGGACTATTATGGTCTATTTTACTCTAAGTGGGACCATGCTTTACTAAATGAACATCTCACTCTATTATAGAAGATGAGAAACTAGAGATTGGGACCATAAACTAAAAATCTGATTCACAAAACAAACACACTTTGTTTCGCAATCAGAGGAGTCGCCCCCTGAAGGCCATTAGAGGGAATGCGCGATTAAGGCTCTTCCTCATCTGATTCAATTTCCTGGGGCCTTTATTCAGCTGGTGTAACAATCTGCAACTTCCCCACTAGATGACACTAAATCGTACATACTGGTCCTTTAAATTAGCCACCCGCACTCACAAAGAAGCACCAAAACCTGCAGTATACAACAGCTGTCTACAGATTATTATTGTTGTTATTATTACGCAGTGCGCTGAAGACTCTGACGTCAGAGGAACTAAACAGTCATACATTACAGCATAATCTCATGCAAAGGAAAAGGGTGGAGAGAGCCCTTGTCAAATACCAGATTGCTATTTCCCTTAATCTCCCAATCCAAACTACAATATGAAAGGTGGATGGCAGTTGCTGTGTGGCCTGGTTTAAACCCTTTTGTGTAATCTGAGATCTAATGATATGAGAATGGAAGGGAGGGATAAGGAAAAGCAGGAATGAAGTCCATTAGGTCCTCCCCGTTGGACACAGTGTGAGAAAAAAAAAATACAGATTAAAATGAAGAGATTATGATGTCATATGATGTTACTACAACATCTCCATTTACAGAAAAGTAAAAGATTTACACTCAAACACACACCCAAGGCACACAAGGCGTAAATCTTTATCAAAAGATTGCGTGAAAACGGGTGAGAGAGCGCTGCATTTGGCCACGCCATGTTTTTGCTTCCTTTGTCACTTTCCGTCTTTTTCCCTGTAGCTTTGTATCTGTTCCCAAGGACCGCAGTAGGTCTGCACACGGTCCTGAACATATGGACCTGTGTGTTTGTTTGGAACCGCCACGCACTTATTTACACTAGAAGAACATCATCTTGCACACACACGCACACACACATACACACACACGCACACACACAACTCTTAACTAACCCTAAATAATGGAGAGAAGCCCATTTGTGTTCTCTACTACTAAATATAATAATATACTGTGTAGGAGACGGCACTCTGAATAGGGATGTCTTGCATAATAAGGACTTTCTTTTATATTTTACGTATAACCTTGATAATAATAATAATTTTTCGTTGTCCTCCGCAAAACAAAGTATTGTATAGTTCCTTCAGAGGTAAATAAAGAACACAATGTAACTATTATTATATTATATTATTATTATTATTGTCTATTAAAGAAAAGTACGCCACGCTATAAATATATTCATAGTGTGGCGTACTTTTCTTTGGTTAAATTTTCACGTAAGTCTTAATAGAAGATATATTTAGAGCCCCCCCCCTTCCCATCATTGTGGGTCATAACTTGTCGCCTCACCCTCTAAATGTGCATCGGGTGTGTTACGGCGATCACAAAATCCTACGGATGAAAGTGAAGTTTCCACCACATGCATCACCGTCGGAGGGACTCAATGGCTCACGCAGTGCAGGCAGAAGTTATGACGAGGCAGTTTGCAAACTAAGCAGCAGCTGTGACGTGAATTGGTTTCATTGAGGCCACTGGAGCTGTCCAGTGCTGAAAATCAATCCAAAGCCTGCAGGAATAATCGACAGCTGGGAGCGGAGAGGGGGAAAGGGGGGGGGATGGGGTGGGGATGGGGGGCAGGGAGAGGAGTTAAGTATTACCCTAACCTTGAAAGAGGATTTTGGCCTTTAAAATCTTGCCCTCTATCTGTTTACACTCCCCAAATATGTTGCAGTCCACTTGCTCAGCCACATGAGCGGTTTATTAAAGCATTGATTGTTTCTGAGCAGTTAGAATAAGTTGGGGATAAACTAACGCAGGAAGGTGGAACTTTCTAAACATGTTTTTTTTTTAATACTTTTGACGATTTTGAAGTGGAGACAGGAAAGTAAACAAGTTTTAAATCTTGATCATGACAACATTACAAATAAAAACAATAACAAATTATTAGAAGTTTTTTTTTCTCAAATCTTCCCAGAAGAGCCAACAGACATTACTGATATAAAAAAAATAAGAATATCAAGCTATAAACTCTTACCTTAATGTAACTGTAGACTGAATCACTGGAATCCTCGTGAAAGAAATGTAAAAAGAAGCTTGAGTTGTTCCTCTCCTCTTTGTTTTTCCCTTCAATAAACAAACTGGGCTTTCATAAATGTGCTTCCAGATGGCTGCTGCACAAACTTGTACTTGTCTCCAGTCGGAGCTTTGTCTTGCTGCTCCATAGTAGCTGAACAGAGCTGCTCCCGCCTGGTGGTTGTGCATCTGCTCCGATTCCTGCCTGTGTTTGTGTGTGTGTGTGTGTGTGTGTATGTGTGTGTGTGTGTTTGTGTGTGGGAGAGAGACAGTGATAGAGAGAGAGAAAGAGAGAGAGAGAGATAGAGAGCTCTGATTATGTTCCTATGTATATATATATATATATATATATATATATATATATATATATATATATATTCCTAGTGTTTTCCCCAGAGTGTGGCAATGTGGATTGTATGATTTAGACTTTAGCCCACTCAGACTTGCACTGTCATCCAAGAAAAACACACAGGACTTTTGTAATCCTACAAGATTTCTGTAAAGAGACTCAGTTTGAGGCATTTCACAGTGTGTTTGTATTGACTCTGGTACAAAATGGGGTTTCTTTTGGTCTCATCATGTAATAATTATTATTTTTAAATAGACTTAGTGCACAACTGTGGCAAACTACAGTAAGTTCAAAGTTATTTTGAATGCTTTTTTAAAAATCCCCTTTTGCATGAAATATGAAGATTTGTACACACGGTACTTATTGGTTTCCACATTATTGAATACATGAATGCAAGATGCACACGAAAACAGTGAGTCACAAAAACTCTGAATATAGGAAAGCATATAAAGCTGCATTTCTTAAATCAGAAAGCGCAGCATTAGTTGGGCCCCTTTGTTTACAAAATATCTACAACGTGTGAAATCTCCACACCAGGGCAGAGATAACCCTGATTACAGCGGTCGTTTTCCTTTGGTCTTCAGAAACCTCTGGAGCAACCGAAGACGTGATGTAACTATAATGTCTTTGAATTTCAAGTGTAAAAGTGACCCTTTAACATCAATGACTTTTGACACGCGACAAAGTGATTTCTTTCCCAAGCCCGATTACATAAACGAGTTAGTGAGTGTGTGAGTGAGTGAGTGTGCGCCTCTGTGTCTGTCCATGAATAATCTCTCATTCTGCTGGAGCAAACTGCATCATATTTTGGGGCTCCAGTTATGGCTGCATGATGAAGAACCTCTCGTGGTTGCAGTTACTCACACTTTCTCAAAACACCTTTGATTGACTGTTTCATACTAAATTACTGCTGACTCCTCACTCACTGCTCTTCACCGGCACCCGGCCGTTAGTGGCCGCTAGCGATGACCCGGCTGGGTGCAGCCGTCGTTGCAGACACTTTAATTTATTATCGTTGCAGACGCACCTGGTAGAGATCTGCACTCTCCTGGGTGCTCCTTCCTAGTCTGGAAGTAATTTGAGGGAGCAGTTGTTTCAGCGCACGTATTTGGTCTTAACTTGACTAGCATCGTCCCACCTCGGCCCGGTTCTCTCTCTATATCTATAACTACGTTACTGTCACCAAAAGTGTACTTGTTTGTCTTTTACATCTATAGTCACCAATCAAAAGGGACAATCTTTTCAACAGAGTCAAATTAGTACTCTTTTTTTTTTGGAAGACACAAATGACAGTGTCAACCATGATGAGTGAACCGCCAGCCTCCTCCTGAAGACCCTCTCCCAGCTCGTTGTTGTCCGTCTCCGGCGCATTTGGATGCAGCCGCATGCCGGGGGGGGAGGAGATTAAGTCATTAAGGTGTAATGTCCCGTTAAACACAGGTTACATAACGGTGATTTGAGTTTACGTCCTTTCGCAATTACTGCAACCTTCATTTGTCAAGTAACTCTGAAAATAAGGGAATTAAAGGGAATTGACCAGCAAGTATCAGACTTTGGAGCTGCAGCGATAAATGTATTAATCAATAAGACTATTAGTCTTTTCTATGAAAAAATGAATCACCTACTATTTTGATGACTATTGTTTTATTTTTAATGACAAACATTTTCTTGTTTCCAGCTTCTCAAATGTGCTGGTTTACTTGCCCACAAAACACACAGTTTAAAGTCACTTTGGTTTCTGGCTCCGGGGAGTTGAGATGGGCCTCCTGCGGGCTAACTTTTATACAGCGATTAATGTATAATCGGAGAATAATCATTAGCTGCACCTCTTAAAGAATTAGAAGGGCGGCGACATATTCTGGGATGCCTGAGATGACAATCTTAATACCTCTCGTGATTTGTTTGCTTGTGTGCGTGCGGGTGTGTCAAATAATCTCTCCTGCATTCCTTTCTGATAACCATCATCATCATCATCATCATCATCATCATCATCATCATCATCATTATCATCATCATCATCATCATCATCCCAGAAGTAGAAATAGAAAGAACAGACCAAAGAAATGCGGCTGCGGCCCACACCATTTAGTACTGGACCGTCTCTTAAATGAATACATTTAAAAAGCATTAATACAATATTGATGGAGCATGGCAGTGCGAGTGGGTCCGACTTCATGGTTTCACATTTCAGAACTCTTTGAGGTGTTATTGCCCATTAGACGCAGCCCTTTAGTTTCCATGGAAACCTTATTTTTCTCTTCTTTCTCTGGCGTATAAATACACTCATTCTCCACGCGGCTTATTTATAAACCTACTTTCTTTTTAGCTTCATGAGACAACAGGTGGGTCTTGCATTACGTAGGAGGGGAGTTGGCGGTACAGTTAAAACGGGGCCGAGCAGTGTGGGCACGGGTCAGAGGTTAAAGGGGATTAACTAAATGAATGAGTGAGCTGACATTAACCCACCGCCGAATGTCCTCCGTGTAAGGAGTCTGGATAAAAGAGTTGCTGCTGCTGCGCTGGGGAAGGCTAGGATAGCCGTGTTTTAGCAATAACTGAGGTGAGGGAAAGGCCCTCTTTGCTGCACGGCCATCTGGAAATAGCTCTGATCTCGGTACATGCAAATTCATTTCAGTGGCATATTTTTACGATCACATATTATCACAAGCGTAATAAAGCATTACAAAAAAAGACACACACCTCGTTCTAATAACTTCGTTCTAATAACTCCTCTTGTCAAAAAAAAAAACGTGATGAGCGGACGATGGGAGCTATTTTCTGTGCGGCCCTACTTCATGACTCCCCCTCGAATGGCGCGAGAGACAGTTTACTCAGAAGCTGGCGGACGCCTCATTTCTCTCTGTGAAGGCTGATCCAGGTCAACATGTTTTTAGAAAAGCAGGCCGAGTGGGGGGGAGAAGGGGGGAGGGGGGGGAAGCAGGGCGAGAGTCAAAAAGAAAGAGGCGAATTGTTCCCAGTGGATGAATAAATTTACTCTAAATACAGAACTGGAAAACCAAAAGGAGGTTTTTCATAAGTAAGTGTTGCAAGCATCACTTTAATTTCTCTAAAGGCATCAAACTAAAATGTTCATTTAACTCATTTAACTCATATGCAGTAGCACTTTACCCACCCTCACTATTTAACTTTTATAAGCAGCATGAACAAGTAATACATGGTTTATGAAACACTGCAACAGAGTCTAATGTAGTTGTCAGCAGACTTTAGGAAATGATCAAGTGTTTATTAATGTATTTGTATATACTATCTACTATAATTCCTCTTGAAGCATCCAACAGACATGAGTGACCATAAAATACAATCATACAAAATATTGTAATAATGTTTAATAAATGTATGTTCCATGTAAATGAATGTAGTATATTTCAAAAACAATTAATGAATAAACACTTCTTTAATACTAATACTCTCCATGACAACTGAGCAAACTCCATCCGCTGATGAAGAGGCAGCTCAAAGCTCAGGGGATAATGGCACTTTTCAAAACACACAAATCAGGAGGAAACAAAAGCACGCCTGCTGAGAGGACGGGAAGCGTGCGCCGTTTCAAACGGGACGCTTGTGATGCGACATGTTTGTCACAGAGCATTTTTGTCACGTGACCAGCGGCTCCCCTGACAAAACGTTTACTTTTGCAGGTGACACGGGTCTGTGAAAGATTGATCATGATTTGAATCTCTGCTAAACTTATAGTCAACGCACAACTTTCAGGGTAAAGAGAATTCATTTTCCCACGAAAAACTGTAATGTACACGGTTGTTAAAGTTGTTCAGAAGGTTGTCCTGAGCAGTAACACTAGTTACGATCAATACTTGCCCTGGGTGCATCAAGGTCACGAGTGCTGGATCAATTGTTGCCCTTTATTCTGAGGGGATTGATGATGGGGGATTTAATTAATCATCTATGATTGGTCTTATTATGAGAAACTCTGGAACAGAGTTTGTTTCTTTGTTTTTGTCTATCAAGTGGGCCTATTTTGATGTTATATATGCAGAGGGACACGATCGATTACATGCCATAATGTTTTTAACTCTGACGTAAAACGTTAAAAGCTGAGCACTGGGCATGTCACAGTCCAGAGGGGACAACAACATCTTTTTAACTGAAGAAAAAAACGTATGCTTTCAGATCAAATTGTATAATTGCAAGTTCCTAACAGGGAAAAATGTTTAATCAAGGTTGTGTGAATTTGACAACAGCCAAACTCCCAATTTACTACAATTTCCATAAAGAAAAAAGTACCTTCTGCAAACAATCCCACGATGCAATGCGTTGCATTTTCTAAATGCAATAAAAGTGAAGTCTGAACACTGAACTAGTTATCGATGATGCAAAATGACGATGATTGGTAGGCGTCCCACTACTCAGTTTCTATACTATACAGGAAGTTGTGAAAAAGTAAACGTTGTTTTGTTATGTGGTTAATTAGCCCTGAGAACTGACTAACGACATTTATTACATTTTTGATGGAGCAGAACAGGGTGAGACATGGTTGGTTGACGTTCCCCTGCCTCACTGGAGCTTCGTGTCACCAGCCTCCACTGAATGTGTGTTGTAGCGTGAACTCCGCTTTAGTTTTTGGAGGTTCCTCCTGACGACGTCAATATAGGTGAGCTCATGTGTTGGGTATTACAAAATTGTTATTAAGATGTCCTAATAATGAACACGAAGATGCTTTAATACGGCCATTGACGTTCTGTAACCCCCTTTTTCCTGCTCTTTTGTCTCCTCTTTGTGGCCAGAGGAACCATCTGTGCAGCAAGCTCCACCACCGTCCATCAGACATCTGTCGGGACGAGTCCGTGCCATGTTTCACTATCTAGAGATGATATTTGATAGGACACGGTCACCACATTGGGCCGATGTCAGAACCTAGCCTCCACGATCACGCCACAGCATTTCCGTCCTGCTGTGAGGAAACTGAGCTTTCAATGAAGGATCTTCATCGTGGAAAGAAAACACACATTCTTCCCTCTGAAAATGAAGACCGTGGATCACATTCATAAGGTAGAGTGTCACTATTAGATAAGCGTCTTTGTGCACCTATATAGATAACTTATGCTGGAGGATTCCCTCTATGCAATTGTGACATTATACGCTGTCACTATCTTCTGATCAGAGGTCTAAAGGCATCAATAGTGGTGTGTGTTTCATCCAGCAGCATATTGGAGTGCTCACAAACTCTCCTTAAGAGATACTACATTGTTTGTGACTCATCGAGTTCTATTTATAGAATAAACATCACAAATATACAAAGAATTAGCCTTTAATCTCTTAAAGCCTGCCTAAGCACAACTAATAAGGGGTTTGATGATAGTTGTTATTGTTATTATGTTAATATCATTTGGAACTGAAAAAGTGAATAATAAAAGGGACTAATAAACAACATCAAAAGGCTTCTATTGTGAACGGTGAGAACGGAAGGATGGGAGCTGGTCTGCCTTCATCACGGTCGAAAAGAGTAATAAAGTGTGTAGTCTTGGTTCAGACCGCGGAGCCTCAGTGTAGTAGTTTCATATTCCTCATAAATAAAAGATGCAAGTCGTCTCGCTCCGCACAACTGGATTGGTTGTTGCCTTTATTCGCAGTGCGGATGCTCCAAAAGAAAATCGACACCCCTTTTCCATTGCATTTTGGGTGAAAGCACTCATGACAAAAACAGTTTTGTTTTTTTATTGACGTGAACAATTTAGCAAACGTTTTAAAAAAACGCCCCTGTGAAGGCCTTAAGGGCACGGTTACACAAGCGTGAATGAACTTTGACGAATGTTTTTCCGCCCTCTATGGAGCGAAGGGGCAAATTAAACATTTGTTTTCGCTTTCACCACTTCTCCATTTGTCAATGTCTGAATTGTAGACGTTTGATCAATTCCAGCACTGACGCTCACAATCAACAACAGCCGAGTTTGTCCCCAGGTGATGATTGTTAAAGCATTTATGAATGCAAGAGCATCGAGATTCAAAATTACAAAAAATAATGTCAAAATCTATTGACATTCGGTCAAGTTCTTTTTTAATGACTTACCACCATTCAATACTGCCCGGTGTGTTACAACTGTCCCACAAGTTGCCCACTGAGGGGGATGCGGTCAACTCGTAACACAGTCACCAAGTGAAACTACCATGGAGGTGGGAGAAGGATAAGGTGGCATTTGATTCTGTATCATTAATTAATGAGAGCTCATTACAATCCTCAGGGAATGGGTCGTAATCTAATATGCCCGTATGTCACATTCAAACGTGTCCCCTCAACGCTGGTCACTTAAATTGAAGCACGCAGGGGATTAAAGTCTTTTTAATCACAGTTATTACTGGAATGTAGACTGTATTTCAATCTCAAAACAAAAGGTCGACACTTCTACACCCTTTAAAACTATCAACAGATCCAGACCTAAAACGGGCCAAACTCTGGTAGTCTGGCGGTTAATGAGAGGTCGAGCTGAAGGGGGGATCAAGACGAAGATGAGAAAGAAGCTGAGTGGGCGGTTCTGGTGATGCAAAAGCACTAGAGCAATGAAATAATCATGAGCGTGACCAGAGACTAGCTTGAGTTACGTCCTGTGGAGTCTATTGGCTTAGCTGGAACGAAGGGAGAGAAAGAAGGAGGGAAGGAAGGAAGGAAGGAGGGAAGCTGCAGAAAAGCCTCAACAGTGGATTTAGCAGAAAGGAGAGCCAGCAGTCACAGTGAGTGAAATATGTCCTAATGTTTGGACTTGGGTTGTTAGTTGACTGTATGTTGTCGTCTAAGGGTAAGTACAGTCGGTTTGTTGCTCTTTGAATGGGATAAAGGACACCAGACTGGGAGTCATAATGCGATGTAAGGGATTGTGTAGCTGAATAGTATTAAGATCCAATGTAAAAGCATCAAAGCATTCTCTTTTGAATCCAGGTGAAACTAAATCAACAAATATGTCATTTACCGACACAACCCAATTATATAGTGCCTCTCTGAAAACATTGTCACAATTCAGAATTGTATCTAATTTGTTTTGTATGAAATATGTTGCCTGAATTATCCAAATAATGTTTTTCCCCCAAAAATGTGTTTCTGTGCTCCCCCACATAGGAAGCAGATGAGGACACTCGCTTGTGGTCTGATGGGACCACAAGTGCCAATAGCGATGATGTCAGCGGAGGTTGGACCTACGAGTGGAGCCTGGTCCACAGTCTGAGTCCTGAGTTGGAACTTAATATCTGTGACACTGACATACAAGCCAGGTGACTATATCCTGTATCCTGATTTTAGAAAGCAGGTTTTTTTTTTAACAAGAACTGCTTCGCCTGAGCAGCGAGCACAAAAAAGACACCCAGGCATGTCGGGGTCGTTTCTGAATATCACTGCTAGACATTAGCTTTCAAGGAGCTAGCTTAGTTTGATTACATGTTAAAAATATGAGCTTAATATTTGATATAAGCAATTGATAAAACAATAAAATAAGAGGTTGCCTATAGTGACCCAACTTTTCCCTCAGCTCGACAGAACGTGTTGGCGTCTTCCTCATGGTTTCATTTTATGGCCCACAATTTCTCTATTTTGGTTTCACTCTTGCTGCTTTCTGTTTTCAACCAGATCAGGCAGCTGTTTTCAGAGAAAAGGTGTGTTACCGGGAACACAAATAAATCAGCTAATACTGCTTTAAGCTGCTTGCTGATTCCATTTATGCTCATATCATAGCAGGAAGGAGTGGATGTTTCTCTCTTTTTCTTACAGAAAAGGTTGCCATGAGCTATAAGAGAACAGAGTTGCACTTAAAAAGCTGTTTCTGGGATTTTTCTTTCACCTGCAACCAGATAATTTGTCGTGGTAGTTACATGTTATGAGCATTACATTATCCACACCTTATAGCATGTGTAGGTCCCTTCTCCCCGGTTACCAAGAAGAGACTGTCCTGTGAACACAACTTACAACTCCATGTTACCAGCTTCCTCTTCTATCTGTGATGACCTTCGACTTCCCTCCTCCAGCTCTCCAAATCAGTGGGACTGTCTAGAGAGGAGCAGATCCCTCAGCTCAGAGGGGCACCATGTGGCCCAAAGAGATATGACCCGGCTCGACCCGTCCAAAGCCGAATGCTCCTGGATGGATGAGAGGAGGGGCAGAGACAGGACCCACCGGACATCAGGTACAGCAACAAATATACGCTGACTAGACATTCTTGACCATGACTTGTGCCCATGCTCTTTTACAGGCTGCAGTACATATTAAGGAAATCATGTTTGTTTGATTTTCAGAGTCCAGAGGAGAAAGGGAACAAGAGAGTGGCTACTTCTCTCCAGACCGAAAAGGTGATGGTGAGCGGCAGATGGAGGAGGTCAACAAGCGGTCGTATCGTTACTACGAGCGGGGGCATCCTCTTCCCAGCAACTATGTTGCTGAGCCGAAAGCCTGCGTCCCCTATAGGAACGTCAACCTCGGTACGCCCTCGCAGAGGAGGAACCCAGAGACGTACGTCCAGGAAATTTGGAGGAGCGAATCCCCAGAGAGGTACACGTACCACTCCAACTTTAGACAGGGAGCCGATTCACAGAATAATTCACCAACACGTCACAGCTCTGTGAGCCCAGATCGCTACAAGCTAACAAAGTCTCCTGTGGGAACCCAGCGGAAAAGCTCCCTCTCCAGGAGTCAGGCCCGATCTCACAGCTCCTCTCCGCTTCCATCACATGGCCTTTCTCGGCAACAATCCAGCAGGTCTAGTCCATCTCGCAGGAGGGAGTCCATTGCCTCTCGGACCGCCTCGCCCTCTCGAGCCACCCCTTCTCACAGGCATGCAGACTCTTTGCATTTACAGAACGGTGAGTGCGATGGTCAAAGGAGGTGCAGCTGGGACTTGAGGAGTCCATCCCAAGCTTCAAACAAACACAGTTTGGACTCAGAGAAGCTGTACAGGAATCTGGAGTGTATCTCCCGCCGAGGCTCCTCAGCCATCCAGCAACACTCATACGAGGGATCTCCTCGAACCAGAACGGCCGTCAACAGCTCGGCGGACACTCGCAACAGCCGTGAATTATCACCGTCCAGGAATGGCTACAGTACACACAGCCACAGCCCACAAAGGGAGCCCCAGTCCAGAGACAGCAGACCGAGTCCAACTCAAGGCTCATGGCAGGGGTCATCACACTCTTTACTCAGCCTCCCACCCTCTCGCGGTTCCTCATCAAGACGAGGTGCGGACCCTCAGATGCTTGGCTGTTCACTTTCACATGTTGCAATTACAGAAACCGTCAAAGGCCACGAGGGGAACAATCAGGTCAGTGGTGACCGAAGCAGGAGCAACATGAGGCGAGGCATGGAGGCCTTGCTGATCTTTGAACCCAAGAAGGCTGCAGTAGAAACAGAAGAGGTACGTATGCCAGGTAGCTAGCGGCATAGCTCTATATGGATGAATGTCGGTCTGCCTGTCACTCAGTTATCCACTTTGGTACGGACTGAAATATCCAAACAAATATTAGATTGTCTTTACGTTTCGTCCAGACATTCATGGTCCTCAGAGGATGAAACAGTAAAATGTTTCCACGTCTATTGATTGGAGGCCAATGTTTCAATTTGTTCAATACTTTTGTTTATGACTAATCATCCGCAAAATGAGTGACATTCCCATCAGCCTCAGCTAATTAAACAACATTAGCATGCTAACATGCTAAAATAAGATGTTGAACGTAGTAAACTTGATACCTGCTAAACATCATCATGTTAACATTGTCATTGTAAACCTTACTGTCTATGTTGTGAACATTTTAGCATGCTAACAATGCTAGCATTTAGCTAAAAGCACCACTGTACCCCAAGTAGGCCTACAGCCTCACAGATTCACTAGCATGTCTGTCGACTCTTAGTCTTGTTATATTTCGTGGCAGAGAAAACTCTCATTACACATATCATGTCAAATGTTGCTTAATCTTTATGAATCGGAGGTGGGAATGACCATGGACGACTACATTGTCCTGGCTGATATTCCAACTATCCAGCTGGAGTCTGAGGAAGAGTCTCCAGGGATGAGGAGGAGGAATCAAAGTCCCAGCCCATGTAGGGACAACAGCCTTAAGGCCTACAGGTTAGTGGAACCATGTGGTAGTATATGTATGATTGTATAGCATCTATTCAGGGATAGCCGTAGTAGAAGTGCTATAACCATGCATCTATTCTGCCTTCTTAGTGTATGTGTTCCTTCAGGCTGTTCGATTCCTAAACAGCTTTGTAGGAAGTAGAAAAAGACTTTGAAGATGTCTTTTGATCTGACTATAAGTCATTGCCTTAGTTGTGGCCAAAGAAAAGAGGGGGGCTCTTAAGGCCTTTGCAGAGGAATGTGAAAGGATGTCAATTGAGCCTTTGGTGTGTTTATGTGTTCGTAATATTTCTCTTATTTGGCTCTGAAGGTACCAAGATGAAATAGACATCTACAGTTCGAGACTTGAGTCAGACGAGAGGGGGAGAGGCAGAGAGAGAGGCAGAGACAGGCGAGAGAAATGTCGGGACTCTGAGAACGTACGGTCATCTCGAAGACAGTCAGCCGCGTCTCTTCATACACGGGTATGATGCGAGAACTGCACACATGTTCACAAGACAATCCATGTTGAACGTAGTAACTCGGTAGAGTGCAGATCTCCGCCAGGTGCAACGACCACTGCTGTATTGTGTGATTGAATGCATGCAACCCACAATTGGCGAACCACTCGTTGAGACCCTAATGGGCTGTACGTTGCGTAAAACACACCTGAAAAACAAGCGGCGATGTATTCAGACATTTGGCCCGAAGTTGCTTTGTAATACACTTTGCTCAATCTTGTCAAAAACAAACTCACAACGCGGTCTCCCCGCTGAGCAGCAACTGATATGGGGCAGATTAGGTCTGTTAGATGTTAGCAATTAGCCAAACACACCGTCCAAAACATTAAAACTGAGCCCCAGAGCGGTGGCCGAGAGGTACACAGCAGTGTATTTACTGGTAGTTCCCGTAGCTATTATAGATGAAAAAGGTATTTTTGAGAATGCGTGAGTCCCGACAACCTTGAGATGTCCTTAAGCCTGCATCCATAATTGGCCACCCCAAATATTCAGAGGACAGACACAGAGATGCACACTCACTCACTCGCTCACCAACCCACCCACGGATGCATGCAACATGCACACATGCCACTGATCGCATGATGCTACCAACAGAGCTAACGCTCTCTGTTTATTCTATCAAAGAGTTCAGAAAATCTAAGTGGAAGACAAACTTCTTCAAAGGTGAAGGAGCGAGCTCTTCCTGAACGCCCGCAGACACAGGTGAGCCCGATCCCATGGCTTTTCGGCATCTGCATAAATCACATGAGCGTGTGAAGGAAAATGGGTCATTCGTACATTTATTTAGAGTAGATCCCTGATGTCTATTTCAGCTGCTTGCCTGCCATTTATATGAATGCATGTGATCTCAGATCGCGCGTCTATGTCTCTCAAAATGTCTCTTTCTTCCTCTGCTCCTCACAATATGTACACTGTGCAATGTGATGCACACGTGGTAAGTATGTTTTTTTATTTTTATAACATGCTTTAATAGCACCTGCGTGCTCTTAAGTCTGTCTAATAACGTCCCATCAGTTCCTGCAATGACGGTCACTGTTTGCAAACGTTCACCTCTTCCTTTTTCTTACGTTCCCATTCTGCAGTATGTTTCTCATTTTTTGTGCTCTAAAGTTCGGGCCTGCCTCTCTCTGCGTGCTTCAAAGATGTGGTTATCTCACAGAGACGCTCTTCTCCGCTCTGACGGTTTCCGTTTCCTCTAGTTTCACAATCAAGCGCGAGACAGAAACCCTTGCAGAATGCTGTCAAAGAGCTTGATCGTGATGCTTTAATTACAGGTGCTGTTGCTTGAAGGGGTGGATGTCCATACTGGATGAACATGGCAAGGTAAATTGATGTTTTCACATATATTTTTTCTAAAGAGTTAGTCATGTTCTCTTCTAATTCCTGTCTTCACCACATAGACAGTCCAAACTTGACGGGACTTGACCTTGAAACTATACGTACAAAAGCGTCCATGGCTAAATTTAAATGCCGTGCATTTTACACGTGTTTTGCTCAGGGGAGGAAACACTGGTTTGTTCTGGGTGACACCTCACTGAGGTACTACAGAGACGCGGATGCTGAGGAGGTAGGAGCATAATAGTCCTTTCTGATTTGTTTGTACATTTATGGCAACCTGTATGGCAACTCATTTACATACAGGGATTCATGCAGAATTTGCCACCTGAGCATGACCAACATCCTCAGCTGTTCCAAAAAACGTATTCTATGGTACCGGATACATTCGTCTTTGGTGTTTGTTGTTTGGGTACTTGTGCTGCAGTCAGATGATCTGGACGGAGAGATCAACCTGACGTCCTGTGTGAATGTGTCGGACTGCGATGTGGAGAAGGACTATGGACTCCAGATACAAGTATGTGTTTATGGTGCTTGTGTTTATTTTTTGCGTACAGTCAGACACCCCACCCCACCCACATCGATTACATGTTTGGCTGCTTCCTGTTTAACAGTGTGTGTGTGTGTGTCTTTTGATCTCCAGACAAAGAGAGCAGTGTTCACTCTCTCCATTATGACCTCCAGAATACGG